>NC_066533.1:11744511-11782011 GCF_024679095.1 Eriocheir sinensis
TGTCAGCCTCGTTCCATTTCCCATCCATGCTTCTGTTTTTTTTCCATTGTATTTAAACTTTCCCGATATTCTTGTTTGCTAGGGTTCGTGGTGACAATAACATCCGCCTGACAACGTGAGATGTACGCTAGTTTTTTGTCGGTCGGTGGTGTTCCTTTTCCCATCCATGCTTCTGTTTTTTTTCCATTGTATTTAAACTTTCCTGATATTCTTGTTTGCTAGGGTTCGTGGTGACAATAACATCCACCTGACAACGTGAAATGTACTCTAGCTTTTTGTCGGTGGTGTTCCTTTTCCCATCCATGCTTCTGTTTTTTTTTCCATTGTATTTAAACTTTCCTGATATTCTTCTTTGCTAGGTTTCGTGGTGACAACATCATCTACCTGAGAATGTGTAATGTACGCTAACTCTTTATCCTTTTCTCATTATTGCTTGTTTGTTTTATTCTACTTATACTTTCCTTTCGTTCCATTTCCCATCCATGCTTCTGTTTTTTTTTCCATTGTATTTAAACTTTCCCGATATTCTTGCTTGCTAATGTTCATGTCGACAACAACATCTACCTGACGACGCTAGCTTTTTGTCTGTCCTTATCCTTTTCTCACTCATGCTCGTTTGTTTCATTCTATTTATACTTTCCTGACGTTCTTGTTTGCTAGGGTTCATGGTCACAACAACAACTACCTGTGAATGTGAAATGAACGCAAGCCTTTTGTCATTCGTGTTAGCATTTAGAGCGGGGAGGTTCCTGTGGACACATTCATGCAGGCTGGTGTCCGCGGCATCCAAATTACCTCAACTTCCACCCCAGTCGACCCATAATGGTGGACAAGTTCTCTCTTAACTCCACTTGGACCCACGGACAGGAGGAGGAGGGAGGAGGAGGAGGAGGAGGAGGAGGAGGAGGATGGGAAGGACCAGGTAAGTGAGGTGTTAAGAGAAAATAATGCAAAAAAGGAAGAGAGATTTTTCAGGTATGACTGAGGAGAAAACCTTCACTGGGGACACACGATTTCGAGTTCACCTTGTCCAAGAGTGACCAGGGAAAAAAACTATACATCTAAGAAAGTGATGAAGGGAAGAATGCAAGGATTAGGGAAAGCGTGAATTGGCTCGGGGAGGTAGAGGCCGCCAAGCACCTCACTCTGATATAGGACCAGCCCCTCACCACTATTCATCAAAGAGGGTCAGAAGATTGGTGGAAGGTTGACTGACTAGGAGAACAAGGACAAGAACATGAGGCCGAGGATGATGAGAGGACGGTGGTGGATGGGGAGATAGATGTGAGAGGAAGGTGGTAAAGAGGAAACAGAAAGAACAAAAGCAGGAGGAGGAGGACAGGAGAAGAAGGAGAAGGAAGAAAGGAGAAGTAAAGGGAGGAAGACAAGACTAAGAAGGAAGAAAACACGAGAAATTGGAGGAGGAAAAGAGGAGGAGAAAATGGTGAACGATTCAGCGATGGGAACGTAGATGAGGAGGGAGAGAAGTACCAACAGGAGGAGTAGAATGAAGAAGGAGAGAGTAAAGAGAGAAGAGAAGACTAAGGAGGAAGAGAACACGAGAAGTAGGAGGAGGAAAAGAGGAGAAGAAAATGGGGAATGATTCAGCGATGGGAACGTAGAGGAGGAGGGAGAGAGGCACCAACAGGAGAAGTAGAATGAAGAAGGAGAGAGTAAAGAGGAGGATGAGGGGAGTGATTCAGTAAGGGGGCACTAGAGGAGGAGGCAGACTAGTATCCAGTCTTTCATCATTCTTGCCTTGCCTCGCCGGGCCGACAGACCATCTCGTGGGACCACTACATCATGGAGGAGAAACTTTGCCTATGTCCTCCTGCCTCCTGAAGCGAATTTACATGCGAGGATAAAGTGTTGCCCTTGTCCTGCCGCGGGAAACACTGAGGGGGGAAGTTTTGCGTGGGTTGTAGGGAGGGGACAGGCTAGCACGCGGACTGGCTGGCGGGCTGACTGACTGGATTGATGGATGGAATGACAGCTGGTTTAGTGAGGTAGTAGGAAGTCATGTACAGCTGTTGGATAGGTTGGTTACAATATTTAAGTCAATGTTTCCCCTCTATGTTTTCTATCTCGGCTGCGGAATACTTGTTTGCGTTATTTTTTTGTTTGTAGAAGCCCTGTTTCTTCCTGACTTCTCTCTTCATTTCTCCTTCCCGAGTCTCCTCATCCCTTCCTTTCCCAACGGTCCTACTTTTCTACTTTCCTTTATCAGCGCATTCCCAATGATTCCAATTCCTTCAGTCCTATTCCCAAACCTATTCTCCATTCCCTCCAACATCTTCCCTGTGTCTCTCCCTTCCCTTCGCGTTTCCCTTCCCTGCAAAATGCTGCTCAATCTCAAACCTTCCTTCAAACTAGCTTCCCCTCTCTCTTCCCTTCCCCTTTCCCTCCCCTTCCCAAGCATGTCGTTACCTTATTCATAACTTCCCCCTCTCTTCCCTTCCTCTCCCTAGCCTAACCCATCGCTTTTCATCCTCTCACCTTTTCCTCTTACTCCCCACGCATCCCTTCCCTAAGCCTATCGTTACCCTATTCAAACTTCCTCTATCTTTTATTCCCATTTCGACCCTAACCCTCCCTTTTTTTCCCCTCGTCTCCCCTCCCTTCCCCTTTCTTCCTCTTCCTTTCCCTCCTCTTCCCCTTCCTTTCCCTCTTCTTCCCCACCTCCCCTCTCCCCTCTTCTCTCCTCTCCTTCTCTCCTCTCCCCTCCTCTCGGGGTGACATAAGGTTCGAGCACGTTGAGCCGACTCGCAATATTGTTTGGAGCAGTAAAGTTTGAAAAGTCACAGGTGTATACTGGACTTTTCTCCCAGTCTGTTACTCTCTCTCTCTCTCGCTCTCGCTCTCTCTCTCTCTCTCTCTCTCTCTCTCTCTCTCTCTGTCCATCTATCTATCTATCTGTCTTTCTCTTTTACAGCAAGGCAGCTCAAGGGCAATATACAATAACACCCAAAAAAAGACCGATATACATTTTTCTATCGAGACCTCGCTTCCTGTTACCTTCAATATCGTACTAGCTCTTTGCGTCTTAGGAAAGTGATGAAAAAGGTGTGTGTATGTGTGTGTGTGTGTGTGTGTGTGTGTGTGTGTAGGGAGGTCATCGCTGGAGCGGGTTTGTGTATGTAGGTCCCGGCATTGAGTTAGGGGCATGGTAGCGTAGGGAGCATCGGGCGGAACAGACCCGAACCCCACGTCGCACCGAGCCATTCCAGCACAAATTATCGCGGGAGCTGCATCGATGCGGAGCCGACCGACCGGACGTGACCGATGCATGAGCGAGGTAGTGTTCGCATGGGACCAAAAAAAAGCGGGGGGGTGGGGGGGGGCGTTAAAAAGAACGCTTACTCAGAGTCGGGGAAAAAAAGTTATCTGGCCAGTGACTAAAAATATAACAAAGCTTTCGAAACGTTAATTACCGCATTGCAGTTTTCCAGAATCAACTTAATAAATGTTCTTTCCACGTATTACTGTTATTTTATTTTTTGTTTGGCTTGCTCGCTTTTATATAATGGTTTGACTGGGAAGCAAAACGTGAGGTGAGAGAAAATCGCTTACCATCCATCCCTTATCTATCCCTTCAATCCATCTCTCTCTCTCTCTCTCTCTCTCTCTCTCTCTCTCTCTCTCTCTCTCTCTCTCTCTCTCTCTCTCTCTCTCTCTCTCTCTCTCTCTCTCTCTCTCTCTCTCTCTCAAACCCTTCTGTCTTTATATCTATTCCTTATCCTTATTCCATTCTTCATTCAACCCTTCTCTCTTTCTCACTCAATGCATTCCCTCTCTCTCCATCCCTCACTTCTCATTGCTACCTCTGTCCCTTCCCTCCTTCCCTCCATCCTTTTCTTCTCCATCCCTTATCTCTCTACATCTATTTCTTATCTCTCCATTCAACTCTCTGTCTCACTCAATCCATTCCCTCTCCGTTCCTCCCTCACCAACCATTGCTATCTCTATCGTATACCTCCTTCCTTCCACTCCTTCCTCTCTTATCTCCCTTTCCTCACATCCATCAATTTTCTCTCTCCCTTCAGCCCTTCCCTCCCTACCTCAATCCCTTCCTTCCCTGCCCCCATTCCTCACATCCATTAATTCTCTTTCTCCCTTTAACCATTCTCTCCTTCAATCTATCCCTTCCCTCCCCCGTCACCACATCACAAGGGTTGCCCAAGGAAGGGATTGAATAAGCCAAACGACGCCGGTGCTCCAGACGACGTGGAAGTGAAAGCAAACACATGCAAAGTGGCTTACATGGGACACTTATCACGAGAGAGAGAGAGAGAGAGAGAGAGAGAGAGAGAGAGAGAGAGAGAGAGAGAGAGAGAAATAAAGAAATAGATAGATAAACTAGTAAATCTTCAATAGCAACTCCCTACCCACACCCACACCCACACACAAACACACCCCATCACCACCAACCATCACCACCACCAGGCAAGTCAACCCAAGCAACTCAAGCACAAAGAGGGCAACACCAGCGTCCCGACAGTCTGCTAAGAGAAGGATGCTGGGGAGACAAGAGGAAGCCTTTCAAAAGATTTCCCGAGAGCAAAAGACTGACGTGGGCGAGACAGCTGGCGGAGAGAGGAAGAGGTACTGGAGGAGCGGAGGAAGGGAATAGAGGGAAGGGAGGGAGGGAGGGAAAGGCGGAAGAAGAATAAGAGAATGAGGAAGTGTGTCTGAAACTTATAAATGGATAGAAGAAGGAAAGTAAAAATGAAAGGATAAAAGGGAGAAGAGAAAATCTGAGAAATGAAAAGAAAAGAGAAAGGAGTATGATTAGCGGAGAAGGAAAATAAGAAAATGAGGAAGCGGGTCTGAAACTTATAAATGGATAGAAGGAGGAAAGTAAAAATGAAAGGATAAAAGGGAGAAGAGAAAATCAGAGGAATGAAGAGAAAAGAGAAAGGAATATGATTAGCAGAGAAGGAAAATAAGAAAACTAGGAAGTGGGTAAGAAATATATAACAGAATAGAAATATGAAAATGAAAATAAAAAGATAGAAAGCATAAAGAAAAAAGCAGAGGAAGGAAAGCATAATGGACAGGGATATGATGAAGAGAGAAAGAAAAGTAGAAGACGGAAATGAAGACGAGAAAATATGGATAGCAATGAGAAAACAGAAATTAAATGAGAAAAACCAGATGAGATAAACAAACGAAGGAAAAGAAAACAGAAAAGGCAATAATACACCTAGAAGGAAAATGAGGAGGAAACAAAGTAAGGAAAGGTTGCAGAAGAAAAGGAAAATGAGGAAAAGGGTCAGAATTGGGGAAAGAAACACGTAATAGAAAAGGATGAGGGAAACACAGAGGAAGGGAAAGGAAAGGGAAAGGAATATAATAAACCCAGAAGGAGAATAACGAGGAAACAAAGTATGGAGAAGCTGCAGAAGAAAAGGAAAATGAGGAAAAGGGTCAGAATGGGAAAGAGAAACACGTAAAAAGAAAAGGATCAGGGAAAGGCAGAAGATGGGAAAGAAAAGGGAAAGGAATATAATATGAAAAACGTGAAAAAAAAGGAGAAAACCGAAAGTATGGAGATGCGAAAACTTAGGACGAAGAGAAAGAAATATGAAAAAAAAAGCGAGATAAAAGAAAATGAGAAGGGAGAGGCGGAAGACAGGAATGGAAAGATATGCAAAACTGATAATGAACGTGCGGTGGAAAGGGGGAGAGAGAGGAGAGGACCAGGAGAACAAAAATAAATGAGGAATAAGGGGAAGAAAACGAAAGAATTACTGGAACAACGAAGAAACAGACAGAAGGAATGAATCTTAATGGAGTTAGAAAGAATGAGTCAAGAGGAGGAGAATAAAATGTTAGAGGAGCAGGAAGAGGAGGAGGAGGAGGAGGAGGAGGAGGAGGAGGAGGAGGAGGAGGAGGAGGAGGAGGAGGAAAAAAATAAGAGATAGGAGCGAGAGAGAGAGAGAGAGAGAGAGAGAGAGAGAGAGAGAGAGAGAGAGAGAGAGAGAGAGAGAGAGATCAAAAGACAAAAGCTTCGAAAAGAAAACGAAGAGGAAAGATCTGCACAAACAGCGAAAGGAGGACAGGAGGAGGAGGAAGAGGAGGAGAAGGAAGAGGAGGAGAAGGAAGAGGAGGAAGAAGAGACTAAGAAGAAGATTTAGAGGGAGGGAGCAGGGAAAAAACTGAGCGAGGGGAAACGAAAAGGAGGAAGAAATGAAGATTTAAAGAGGAAAGAAAGACAGGACGAGGGGAAAGGAAAAGATATTAGAGGAAAAATGAATAGGAGAGGAGAGGAAAGGAATAAAGAAGAAGGAAAATAAAGAGGATGGAAACGAAAGGAAAGCAAAGGAACAAAGGAGAAAGAGTACGAGAAGAAAAAATATGAAAGGAAAAATAATGAGAAAAAAAAGTGGAATGAAAATAAAAATAGATGAAAAAACATGAAAGAAGGTGGAAACGAGAGGAAAACAAAGGAATACAGGAGAAAGAAAATGAGAAAAAAATATGAAAGACAAAATGAGAAAAAAAGGAGAAATGAAAAGAAAAATATACGGAAAAACATGAAACTAAAGAACCGAACAAAATCACGTGAATAACAGAGAGAAAATTATGCAAGATGAAAAAAAAGACTGAGAACGAAAAAAACACATAAAAAAACAATGAAAAAGGAAGCGAGAAAATACGAAGCTCTGTTACTGAAGACAAAGAAAACAACAGAAAGAACGCCCCTTGAGGTTGCAATACGAGAGAAAGGTGACGAAAAAAAAAAGGTCAGGTGAACCGCGCACGTGAGTCGAGAGAGAGAGAGAGAGAGAGAGAGAGAGAGAGAGAGAGAGAGAGAGAGAGAGAGAGAGAGAGAGAGAGAGAGAGAGAGAGAGAGAGAGAGAGAATGGACAGCAGGAGTACAATGATAAGGATAGGAAGATATAGAAGAGGGAGAAAAAAAAATACTGGAAGAATATGATGAGAATGAACCAAAAAGGAGGAGACATGAGAGAACTATGAGATTGGAGGAGGAGGCGGAGCGGAAGAAGGAGGAGGAGAAAGAAAAGAAGGAAGAAAGAGAAGAAGAAAGACACGAGAAGCAGGAGAAAATAAATGAGGAAGGTAAGTTAGAAGAAGGGAGAGGAAGAGAGGAGGAGTGCAACAGATGGATGTGTGGGGAGGAATGACTAGAAAGGAAGGAGAAGGGAGAGGAAGAGGAAGAGGAGCAGGAGGAAAAGAAGGAGGAAGAGGAGGTCGTGATGGATGAAGCTCAGGAGGGGGATCATCACCACAAAAATTTACACCTACTGGTCTCCTCCTCCTCCTCCTCCTCCTCCTCCTCCTCTTCTTCCTCCTCCTCTTCCTCCCTCTCCTCCTCCTCCTCCTCCTCCTTAGGTGACATCAATCATTCGCGCTTTTCTCATTCTTTTTCTGCATCTTATTCACGCCCGGCTCCTGCATTCCATCTTCCTTCCGTCCAGGCCGCGTCGGAGCGCAAGGAACATTAGCAAGGCAGGACAATCAGCTGAATTAGATCTCGTGCTCGCAGTCAAAGGCGTATCGGGATCTCTTTTATTCTTTTAAGTGTATTCACGAGGATTTTTTTTTTAGGTTTCCATAATTAAGTTTTTGAAGTTCTTATGTCTCTGGTACTTGTCATTACGAAAGCAGAGGTTTTGTGGGGTCAAGAGCGTATTGGAACTTCTTTTTAATTTCGTAACTGTATTCGCGATGTTATTTGACCTTCCCGTTATGAAGTTTTTGGATATTGAAGCTCTGCGGAGTTTTCGATTAAGAGAGCAGAGGTTATGTAGGGTTAAAAGAGTACCGGAACTTCTTTTAATTTCGTAACTGTATTCGCGATGCTATTTGACCTTCCCGCTATGAAGTTTTTAGATATTGAAGTTCTTATGTCTGTGGAATTTCCGATTAAGAGAGAGATGTAGGGTCAATAGCGTATCGGAACCTCCTTTATTCAAGTAAGTGTATTCAAGTTGTTATATAAGCTTCCATTATTAAGTTTTTGGGTACAGGTTGGGTTAGGTTAGGTTAGGTTAGGTTAGGCTAGGTTGGGGTCAAGAGCGCATCGGAACCTCTTTCATTCTCGCAAGTCTATTCAAGATGTTATATAAGCTTCCGTTATTAAGATTTTGGGTATTAAAATTCTTATGTTTGTGGAAGTTGCGATTAAGAGAGCAGAGGTTATTTTGGCAAAGGACTTGAAGCTGGTAACATATTCATCTCTATTCTTCATTTACTCCTTCACATCCTCGTCCTCACTGCGTCTAATCTTTTTTCACGCGTTCAACTTCTTTTTTTTTTCACTCACTTAATGTTCTCTTTCTCAATCTTTCACATATTCATCCTCATTAGTTTTCTTATTCTTCTTCACACGTTCACTTTCAACTATTCATTTTCTTACTCACTTCCTTCTTCTTAATTACTCACTGATTACTTCCCTCTCCTTCCTTTCCTCTATCTTCCGCACAACTTAATTTTCTCCTCATCATTCCATCTCCTTTTAAATCTTCACTTAAGTTATCTGCTCCTCCTTAATCTTTTACCTCCTAATTTCTTTTAATCCTTTTCTCCTCGAATTTTCTTTAACCCCATCACTGCGCCACTTACTTAAGATAATCCTGAACCAACAATGTGTCCAACAAAATGAATATGTATTAAGTTCCTATTAGATGAGGGACCACGCTGAGATAATGAATGGAAATAACATGATGCTTCTGACAATCATCCCCTCTCACTCCCCTACTTCTTGTCCTTACATACATGAGCAAGAGTAGCGGCAATAACACTTCCAGTAAGAGGAGTATGATTTGATCCCCCAACTACATCAAACACGAAGAAGCCGAGATTATTCAAATTAAGTGACATACTCTACGGACGTGCCCTCCTGATTTCACTACTGTACCTCTCCCTCACTAATGTAAAACGGGATCATCCGGATTTCTAACAGGAGTAACATGCAGTGAACGCCCGCCAATTAAAGTGTCTGAGACTATCAAAGGAAATCATCGCGTAAGGCAGACAAACTTATCTCGTTTCACATAAATTCACATCGTTCTCTTCCCTTCATCTTCTCTGCTTTGCTTCACATCTTCTTCCTCCTTCTTAACCTTCTCATTATTCACCTTCTCTCGACTCCCTTCTCTCCCCCTTCCTCTTCCTCACATCGGTCATCAAATTCATCTCAGTTTTCCTATTTTCGCCTATTTTTCATCCCTCTTTCTTGTCTTCACTCCTTCACCTCCTCCTCCTCCCCCTTCACCTTTTCATTAATCCCTTTCTCTCCACTCCCTTCTCTCCCCCTCCCTCTTCCTCACCTCAGGCATTTTATTCATCTCGGTTTTCCCAGTTTCGCTTCTTTCTCGTCCCTCTGTCTTCTCTTCACTCCTTCACCTCCTCCTCCTCCTCCTTCACGCTTTCTTTAATCACTTTCTCCTCACTACCTTCTCTTCCTCCGCACACGTGTTCTCCCCCTCCCGTTTCCTCACATCAATCAGCTTAAAACACCAGCAGCAGCATCTCAAACAAGAGGAATATTCAATGAACGCCGAACCCAGCATGCAAGAAGTAACAAAACGGTGACGGGATTAATTAATTTTCTTCCCCCTTCAGGACAACAAGATTGCATGCATAATTCCGGGTGTCCCCTCGACGGTCGTGACAGCTGCCTCGGACGGCCACCGCGGCGCCGAGAGGGTCGCCGCCTCGCCCTCTACCTTATCTGTCCCTTCACCGCCCCGCTGACGACCCTCTGTGGCCTCGTAATCGGGTACATGCAAAAACGAGTCTTGACTAATCTGGGGCCTTTTGGGTGTCACGTACATACAAGGATTTCATGTTATTTCTCCCCTCAAGCAAATCAAGCTGTCCTCGCAGTCGATGTGAATACTATTTTACGTGGAGTAGTTGTCAAGGCCTTCGGTACGTTCCTCTGTAAGGCCTCCGATGGTATATTTTTCCTAGGCGAGTCACGTGGAGCTAACATCAGTCCACGGCCGCCGCAGAATATTAATGGCAGAGTTAGTAATAAAGCGGCGGTGAGGAGAGGCCAAAAGGGAGGAGACGATTATAATTTACGAACTGTGGGAAGGAAATACCTGACGCGTTGGAAAAATTCATATGACAAAAAATATAACTAACAATGACAGTAACCTAACAATACTCATATAAAATAACAATAACAGTAATAATAATAAAAGGAGAAATACTAATTATGGTAACAAATAACAGTGGAAAAGTTGAAAGAAATGAAAGAAAATGTTGAAGTCTTTGATAGCTTCATTATTTTTTTTATTTGTCCCTTGCATCTCGTTTTATTCCTCCTCCTTTCTCCCTCGTGAAGAATATTGTCTTAGGGTTCAAGAATTCGTCCTTCCTATTTGCTCCCTCCGGAAACTCTTTCAACACATTCCTCGCATCTCTCTCTCTCTCTCTCTCTCTCTCTCTCTCTCTCTCTCTCTCTCTCTCTCTCTCTCTCTCTCTCTCTCTCTCTCTCTCCCCCGCACACACACACACACACACACACACAGATGAGCAGTCTCCGGGGGTGGCTCTCCCTGCATTCCTCAAACAACACTCGCCCGAAACTCCGCCTGATTGAAAGGAAAACTTGCCGACTCTGACACGGCCCGTAAACTGCCTCGCTACGCTGACAAATTTGCACTCCCGACTCCTCTTCGCCCCCCTTGCTTCTCCTCCTCCTTCCTTCCTCCTTCCCACTGCAGCTCTTCCCCTCTTATCTTCCTCTTCATCTTATTTCTCCTGCTTTTCATATTACTACTACTACTACTACTACTACTACTACTGAAACAGCTACTACTATTTATGCTGCTCCCTCTTTATCGCATCGTCTAGTCCTTGTTTTCCTCTTCTTTCCTCTGCTCTTTGTCCTCCTCCTTTTCCTCCTCCTCCTCCTCTTCCTCCTCCTATTCCCACCTTCTATCATCACTAACAACGAGTGAATCAACGGCTACCATATCTACTTCTCTCTCTTTATCAATCTATCTTTCTATCTATCTCCCTATCTCTCTATTGATTTAGTTGCAGTAGATTGTTGATATTTTTTTCACCCGCAGGAGGGGTCGGATGCCTCCCTGACCCCGGGGAAATGTTTACTCTCTATTTTCGTCATATATTTTACGTTTTTACCTCTATTTCCGACGCGACAAATTAAGGTTTTTGCATCAGTATTCACGGGGGACGGAAAGCATTAAAAATAGTCCCATTAAAACCTGTCGCTGCCAATTTTACCTCGTTGCCTCACTCACTCACGTTCTCTCTCACTCTCTCACTCTCTCTCTCTCTCTCTCTCTCTCTCTCTCTCTCTCTCTCTCTCTCTCTCTCTCTCTCTCTCTCTCTCTCTCTCTCTCTCTCAGACATATCAGACGCTGCACATTTTTTTCCCTCACGCTGTCCTAGATTACGCGTCGCAGAATCACACGGAAGCAGGAACGCGATGTGCCGGAGATGTCAGGGGTGAGGCGGAGGGGGAAGAGATGGCGGAGAGGGAAAGGATGTGAGAGGAGGAGGAGGAGGAGGAGGAGGAGGAGGTTGCGGCAGGGTGGATATGGTGCAAGGGGAAGGAGGTGGCGCAGGAAGGGTAAAAATGGTGAGAGGAGAGGGGGAAAAAGTGGCAAAGGAGGGAAAAGAAGGTGGCGGCGGTGAGGGGAGGTGGTGGTGGTGTCGGCAGGGTGGAAATGGTGCAAGGGGAGGGAGAAGTTGTTGTCGGCAGAGTGGAACGTGTGCAAGGGATTTGTCATTTGTCTCAGGAGCTTAGTGGGCAATATAACGGTTTTTTTTTATGTTTTTTTTTAGAATGTAGGTCGCCAATGAAAATATAGCCCCAGTAAGAAAGATTAAGTACGTGGCATAATCTGCGGTAACGATACGCCGTGTTAGGCCGCGGCTCGGGTATGGATTATCTAATTATAGGTCACCTCCCGGCGTTTATATGAATGCACAAGGTAATGCCAGGTGTGCCGGTGAAATAGCGGGTCACCTGTGATTTATATGCCACAGGTAAGGAAGATTGACTGTGGTAATGGTAGGCATTCATGATCGACCACTTAGGTAAAGATTAATGAGTTGACATCTGCTACATTTTTAAGGAAGGGAGTTTAGCTGTCAAATACAAAAAAAAACATAATTATGGATCATTTCTCTAATGTAGACATTGTGGATAACTACTTCATTACTTAATTAATGAGTTGACATCTGTTACATTTTTAAGGAAGGGAATTTAGCTGTCAAATACAAAAAAAAACATAATTATGGATCATTTCTCTAATGTAGACATTGTGGATAACTACTTCATTACCTTTTATGGGGCCAAACAGAGACAGCATTTAATATTCCTTTTTGGTGGTCACGCCAGGTCTGATAAAGGAACAAACTCAGCGTTGCCAGATTATCGTATTCACCACATCGTCTTTATTACTTTTAAGCCTCAAACTCTCGTACCTACACAAATAACGATAGAAAATTGAAGTTAGCGTTAAAACTCCTATTTATTGATGTTTGTTTGTTTGTTTTTGCATTCGTTATTGGTCAGAAACAATGAAAAAGCAATGCGATGAGTACGATAATTTGGCAACGCTGAACAAACTGCTACTTGCCAACCCTCCGCAGGAACCAGGAGTAAGTGCAGGTTGCGGCTCACACGCTCAGGTAATGAACGGGTTGCGGCAGGTGAGCATCGACCCCGTGACTTTATGACCTTACGACAGCATAACACTTTAGACGCAAAGGTTTTGGAAGAAGGATTTAACCCGTCTGCTGCGAATGGCACGGTTTTGGCTTTCACTGGTAGCCTGGTCACATACACTCCCAGGTCTTTTTCTGCCTCTGTGGTGGATAGTGAAGTGTTTCCCATGTGATAATTGGTATGCTGGATATCCCCTCCCAAGGTACATGACTTTACATTTTTCTTCATTGAATTGTAGCAGCCACTTTTTGTTCCATTCCTGTAGCTTGGTGATGTCTTCTTGTAGGAAATCCGTAGTCAAGGGGTTAAAGCATTTTCAGCGCCACAATTTTATGCCCCGCGCTGGCAAGTGGCCGTTCACGTTCCTGGGTAAAGAACGGGTTGGGCCAGGTGAGCATCGACGGTTTAGAGACGTTTTCCAAGCCAGAACGTTTTGATCGGCGCTGACAAGAAAATTACATGATTACGATGGAAAAAACATTACCGGCAAGACCACACATTTTCTTCATATACTTTCCTCAGTTTTAAAATATATCTTGGTAATCACATCGCTAAGTTTGAAAATAGATCTTGGCAGTCACATTCTCTCTCTCTCTCTCTCTCTCTCTCTCTCTCTCTCTCTCTCTCTCTCTCTCTCTCTCTCTCTCTCTCTCTCTCTCGTTCCCGATGGATCTAGGTAAATCCCCGATGCCTCCCCGCCCAGGTGAGGCTCCCCAGGTAGCCTCCCACAGGTGTTAATGGTTCGCGGCCTCGAGGCTCTTCAACAAACAAACAAATCCGCGTCATTTATCTATCGCGGCTCTGAAGGAATTTGAGAGTATTTCGTCGCCCATAATTCACTCCCGCCAATCTCACGGCTCTCTGTTTTGATTTGGCTAAATTAATTGTCAGGTGAACTACATACAGGATCGGGAGTGAAGGGAGAGGCAGGGACACTGGGGTCGAACATATTCCCTCTCTCGTTTTTATTTTCCTCCTGCCATTTGCTCAGTGTCAGATTCCCCCTTTAGACATAATTCCCGCTAGTTAACACATGTTTGATAACGAGAGATTAAAACAGAAAAACGCTGATGGTGGAATATTACACACACACACACACACACACACACACACACACATACACACACACCTGGAATGAGGGAGAGAGAGAAAGAGAGAGAAAGGGCGGGCGAAAGGAGCAAAACCCATCCCCCATAATAAGAGAAAGAGGGAAGGGAGAAGCGGAGGGCGACGAGAAGGGCTGAAAAAAAAAGAAAATGAGAATATGAGAGCGAGGAAAAAATGCAAATGTAAATGAAAATTGCCTCATAAGATGTGATTGCTGTGACACCCCTTGGATCATGCACGAGGGAGGGAGGGAGGGAGAGGGAGCGAGGGAGAGGAAAAAATGTTGAAAAAAGAAATGAAAGGAAAAAGTTAAAGCTAATACCTGGGGTCGAGGACAGGGAGAGGAAGAAGAGAAGGAGGAAGAGGAGGGGGAAGGAGGAGGAAGAGGAGGATGGTGAAATAAACTAGAGATGAAAGATGAAGAAAAAGGAATAAGGGAGAGAGAGAGAGAGAGAGAGAGAGAGAGAGAGAGAAAGAGTGAAAGAAAGAGAAGGCCTTAACGAGGGAGGGAGGCAGAGGACCCCCCCCCCCCTCCCCCGACGCTTCCACACGCGCCAACACTTTCGCAAAAATCCGCAAAAATCCGCAAAAATCTCCTTCGTTCGAGCGTGAGTGTGTCTCCCTCAAGGTGTTTTGCCGCCACTTCCGTTCAAAGTTGTGTCGTGGTATTGTTTTTTTTTCTCTCTCTCTCTCTCTCTCTCTCTCTCTCTCTCTCTTCGGACCTATTAAAAGAAGAAAGAAAGGCTCAGACTCCTCCTCTCTCTCCTTAACTGGCTCCCTTCTTACTCTTCTTTTAACATGTAGCAGCTCTCTTTTATCCATCAGGGATCTCTTCGGCAGTGCAAAGTTTCCTGTCTTCTTGCGAGGCGAGTAAACAAGCTTATTTGACGAGGCTTGAACCTTTATCTTGAGATGCGAGTCAACATTTCCCGGCGCACTCCAGGAATCCGTTTCTCCATCACACGCTCTTCTACAAATCGTTTTCTTTTGGTAGCGCCCGCCACGTTCTTTTCAAGGGACCGTTCACGTCTTTCGGTGCGAGGTCGTTACCGTCCATTTCTTTCCCTCCTCGGGCCTCCTCAGCACTCCTTCTCTTTGTTTCTCTCTCACGTGCTAAACAGAATCAGGCGCAGTGAATCCCCGTGAATCGAATCTGTGCAACACTCTGACGCAAAACAGTCACTCGTGTCCTTCTCAGTGAGGCAGCTTTGGTACATTCTTTCCTCTCCTTTTTCCATGAGACAATTCATCACAATCTCCTCATCTTTTAACAGTAAGCGAGCACAAGCGCATTCATCTCTCGTAAACATACTTGTCCAGCGTACTATTGAAGCTCCATCACTTGATCTCTCTGTCAGGTCATTATCGTAAATATCTTCATTCTCTCGGTCTTCCTCAATAGTTTCTTTTCACTCTTTGTATTCTGTTAACGCTGGACGGACTCAGGCGCCTTGATCCTCTGAGAAACTTTACTCTCCAACACACTAACGCAACACAAACACGCGTCTTCGGCCGTTTCCATGCACCCTCTCTTCTCATCGCTTTTCGTTGACCCTGTTTTATTGCTTTTCTCCCTTACACGTTCAACGGACTCCGGCGCTTTGATCGCCCGTAAAACTACCGTCCGGCTCACTAACGCAACATAATAACTCACGTCTTTCAATGTGTGGTCGTTTCCGTACGTTCCTTCCCCTCATCACCCTTCCTCGACCTCGTTTCTTTTCTTTCTTTCCCTCACACGATGAAGGGAAACAAACTCCTTTATCTCCCCACTAAAACTTTCTGTCCGACGCGCTAACGCAACACTGGGCACGCCTCCCGAGCTCTGTGACGCCTTTGTGGCAACTCCCGGACACAAACACAAACCTACGCACAGCTGTTTTCTTTCCCGTCGACCAGCACACTCTCAAATGAACATCAAAGTAGTTCTAACACTCGATTTTACGTTTGTTTGGACTCAGTGAAAGGCGATGGCGCTTGTGTAGTTTCTTAGCCGGTACACAAGTCTTTGCTGCGGTGACAATTTTGACGAGAGGGGGAGAACGTTGGGACTGGTTTTTGTCATGTTGTATACTAGTAATAGATGAAGATAGCTATTTTGACCGTATTTAGTTGTAGTTATAGTAATAGTCTACACACCACATACTAAAAATCTGCTATCCAATATCCTGCATTCGAGAATATACTATACAATATCACTTAAACCCAATAACATATAAGGAAAATAAATCTGTTTCCTATTCAATATTTCACAGATCAAGGCACACTACCACAACACTTCCTTCCAGTACTGAGCTTACTTCCCACAACATATTATATTCATATCTTTCTTACTGGACCACGGGTGACACTCCCTTTCTGTGTCTTTGTCAATCCGTCTGTCTGTGTCTTCAGCTCTTTGTGCAGGGTACTTCCTCAACATTCCACCAAATCCTACATTTCATCCCATCATTGCCCCAGACAGCGCGGCCACACAAACCATTCCTCCGCCGCATTGCTCACCGTGCATATACTCCTCCTGAAACACACACGCGCGCCTCACACCGGCTCCCCTAGTTATGGTGCGGGCGCTTCATTCAGGCCACCTTCCCGTCGTTCCTCCCCGCCAATAATGCGTTAATGTGTGCACAAATATAATGTTAAATCATCAAATGCGGCGCGAAACTTATATGTGTAATCCGGTCAGTGGTGTGTGTGTGTGGGGTGGGTGGGTGGGGGGGGGCGTGTGTGTGTGTGTGTATGTGTGTGTGTGTGCGTACAGGTGCATGCCTCATCTAACCCTCATTCAATATGCATCTATTTCCTCTGGGCCAAGGCAATTACTACTCAGACAGGATAATATTCACGAGAGCCGCATGAAATATGAATACTCGACACACACCGTTGTTTTAAATAAATGATCGCGAGAGAGCCCGAGAGCCTTCCTGAGAGTTTTGAAGTTGAACCAGTCGTCCTCCACACACGACACATTAGCCGGAGGAGCGCTGAAATATGTCGATGGCGAAATAATTATTGACTTTTTCCCTCTAGAATTTACGCTATCATCTTCATTTAATGTTGAAACTACCACACTTCACTAAAACATTGTTCCCATCAATATAATGGAAAATAGACGGTAATAGCTTGCACACCTGGCCCAACTCGATCCACGCCAACATTAAATTTGAAGTGGTTAAAGTAAAACAAAAAATACTCATACTCGCAATACAGACAAATGCCACTGCTGAAATTCTCATAGATATTTTCCTCCACAAGTCCCGAATAAAAGAAAATAATAATATTGTCAGAATAACCGCAGGTGGTGGAGTATTATCAACCACGTATTTTTCTCCTCCGCCGCAGCACATCAGACAGAGGAATATGGACACAACGCCGCTGGAAGATCGATGATAAAATGAACCATGAAAAATATTATCTGTTTGCGCCTCATACGAATAACTTACCCTGAGATAAAAGCTTGTGGCAAAGGATAACAATAATTGGGGAGTGCTCTCCATCATAAATACATCGCCTCGACCCTTGCCGATGAGAAATACGGACCTCATACCAATACTTTACAATATAACAAGCAGCATACTCTCCTCACTCATGGCCCATTGTGTCCATTAAAGCCTTCTCACCCTTAACAAAGCTAAAAGCGGACCTCTTACGATTAAGTCAGCGAGTAACCGAATGCATCCTCCGTCCCCCTAAAAGCTCGGTGTGCTCGTTAATGACTTCCCGGCACTGGGGTTGTGGCGGACAGGAACGAGGGCTGAAGATAACCAGGCGGCCACACGAGGCACTCCACCCGCCACTAACGTTCCTCTAAGTGCCATGACACACGAGCCTCACGCAAAACAAATATATACATGCATAAGTAAACAAGCCCTTGAAATGAAGGTCACTAAGGTAAATAAGTAAACATGCGGATAGAAAATAGAATGCATCATATATAACTGCGCCAAACGAGGCATGTGAAGTTAATAGTTATGTGCATAAATTAATCGAAAAAATAAATGTTAAGTTCACGCATTCCGAGTAAAGAGAAAAAATGAGTTTCAGGCAGTGGCGGAGGCTGTTACTGTCTTTAAAATTCAGAGTTCATTGTTACTGTTCCTTGGGCAGCGTTCTCGTCCTCACCACTCTCACTTTCATTTTATTTTATTTTTATTTTATTGAGTTTAAGGCAGTGACCTTAAAATTCACAGTTCATTGTTACTGTTCCTTGGGCAGCGTTCTCGTCCTCACCACTCTCACTTTCATTTTATTTTATTTTTATTTTATTGAGTTTAAGGCAGTGACGGCGGATGTTACGTCCTTAAAATTCACAGTTCATTGTTACTGTTCCTTGGGCAGCGTTCTCGTCCTCACCACTCTCACTTTCATTTAGTCTTTGTTCCTTGGGTATTGTTCTTCACTTTAAAATTCAGTCTCATGTTATTGTTCCTTGGGTTCCTTAGTGCCACTGTTCCTGTCTTTAGAATTCGCAGTTCCATGTTGTCATTGTTCATTGCGTATATAAGAAAAATAAAGAGTAAACACCACCTTATTTGATGTTCGAGCGTTGAACCTTGTGATATCCAGAGTTCACAGTCCCATGGTGTCATTATTCCTTGCGTTTATAAGAAAAGTAGAGAGCAAACACCACCTTCCTTGACGTGTTCGGGCGCTGGACCTTGTGATATCCAAAGTTCACAGTCCCATCGTGTCATTCTTCCTTGCCTATATGAGAAAAGTAGAGAGCAAACACCACCTTCTTTGACATGTTCGAGAGCTGGACCTTGTGATATCAACAGTTCACAGTTCCATGGTGTCATTCTTCCTTGCGTTTATAAGAAAAGTAAAGATCAAACACCACTTTCCTTGGCGTGATCGAGCGCAGGTTCCTGTGATTTCCGTGGCTTTCCATCACAGCCTGGCCAGGAAACGTCAGCGGCGACAGTACCAGTCTTGGGCGGGGCCGCGGCAAACCGGAAACATTAAAGCAGAACTGAACGCCTAGGCCAGGACCGTATTCACACGTCCGCCGCACCTTAGTACCTACCTGGGTCACCTGTACTCCCTGGGGCACGGAGGGCGGGAGAGAGAGAATAGGGCGGGGGTACTCTGGCAGGAAGAGATTGACGGTGGACGGAGGAAACAGGAAGTGAAAAGAGGAAAAAAGGAGGTGGAAAGAGGGCTGTGGGGTTGTCAAAGCAAGGAAGGAGAAGGGAGGGAGAATGAGAATGAGGGAGAAATAAAGAAATAAGGTGGTGGTAGAGGAAAATGGTTTAGGGAGATGGGATGTTCAAACGAGGGAGGAGGAGGAAGGGAGGAGAAGGAGGAAGGAGAAATAAGGTGGTGGTAGCGTGGAGGGAAGATTGAGAGATGGAGGAAGTGGTATGTGGTGGTGAAAGAGATGGATCAGGTAGGAAAGGTAGCTAAACGGCGGTAAGGTGTGAAGGAAAGGGGAGGTGGAGAAAGGAAGGGGAGGGAGATGGGGGCACACGGGGAAGGAGGAGGTGAAGAAAGGAAGCGGAGGAGCCTGAAGAGGATTAGATAAGACCCGGCAAGAATGAGAGGTTGAAAGAGGAGGCGGGTGGGAGGGAGGAGAGGAGGGACGCCTGAGAGGTAAGTAAACCGAGGAGAGCTTCAGGTGGCGTCCACGAGGAGAAGGTGAGAGGCCGCCTGAGTACACACCTCGCCTCTCAACGCCCTCACCTGTCCCCCGCAGCTACTTTTATCCCACGAAGACGCCACGTGCTCACAATGACACCCTCCTAACGTAAACAGGTACAGTGTCCTTAATTATCATCTCCCTCTCGCTACAAACCAAAAATTTTCCTCACGACCAAAGTTGCCAGTTCGTCCAACTCGGTCTAATAATTGCCGCTTATAAGTATCGACCCTAAAACTGTCTCCTTCACCCCAATAACGAGATCCATTTTAAAACAACCCTGATCCCATTCTCCCTTAATTTTGGAGTGTCCCTCTTAAACCTCTCCCCTGGCAACCCTAACCCCATTTTCAGTACCTCTTCCATTAAACCACTGTTCTTCTCTCTATTAACATCCCATAACTTAAAACAAAATCCTAACCCTTATCTATATATCTCAAGAATAAGTGAATGTATATGTTTTAATTTTAAGGCAACCCCCCCCCTTAATAGTTATGGTTACATTCGTCAATTTCAGATGCTTTTTTGCAGTTATTCAGTGTCAAAAAACGGCAAATACGATGCTCTGAATACAACAATCTGGCATCGCTGCACACGAGTCATTTCTTAAACTCTTGACAGAACTAACAACGGCAATATTATAAGCTCTCCTTCCCGATGCTTCTGCTCCGACAATATCACCTTCATCCCTCTGTACAAACCTTCCATTAGCAGACCACAACCTCTTCTCTTTGTCTCTCTAACAAGCATTTACCTTTCCTCTTTGGTATCCACCCTTAACATTGTCCTATTCTTCTTCTTCCCTCGCCTCTTAGCTCCTCATTCATCACTAAGCCACACTGTCCCCTCCTTTTAATCCTTCTTCTCTCCCTCCTCCTTATCCATTCTTCCTCCTTCTTGCCCTTTCATTCCTCTTCCCCACTCCATCAGTAAGCCACAATTACTTCCCCTTTGATCCTTCTATTCTTCTTCCTTCCCTTCTTCATCCATCTCATCACTTACACGCTCATTCCTCTTCCGTCCTTCGCCTCCTCGCTCTTCCACCAGTCAGCCACAAGCGCTCATCTCATCTCCTTCCAGCGAGCCGAGTGAATGAAGACAAACAGCCACCAATTTCGTCCTGCAGCACCGGCCACTCACTCCATGCATCCACCAGACAGCATTTCCCCGCGTCACTTTTTCCCACGTTCGCGCAGCAGTTCAGTAATTACCACGGACCCTAATTTCTCGCTCCCCAGCAGTAGGAACGGCAGGTTGAAGCGGGCCGGGGAAGTAGCGGAGCGGGGAGAGGGACCCGAGGAGAAAGAGGGAAGGGAGTTATCTCGCAAAACCTGGGACAAAAAGTTTATGGAGCTGGACGAAATCTTTCCCTAGGCGCGGTAAGGCACCAAAGAGCTTTACAACAAAAGTGAGATCATTGAGGAGAGACACCGCTTAATGGGACGAGGGGAGGCGCGAGGGAGAGAGCGGCAGATAACACGCCAGAGACAGATGAGCGGCGGACGGCGTCGAGATACACGAGGGAATGATGCGAGAATCTTCATCCCGCTGACGGAAAGAGGAGGACGAGGAGGAGAGAAAGAAACGGGGAGAATGAAGGGGTGAATCAGAGACCGAAAAGAAAAGCAAATGAGGAGATAAACAAATATTCATCTCTCTGATTGAAGAAAGGCGACGAGGAAAGGAAGAGGAGGAATAAGAGAGAAATAAAAATGAGATGTGTTAGGAGGAAAAGGAGGAGGCGGAGAAGGAGGAAGAGAAGGAGGTGGAGAAAAAGACGGTGAAGATAAGGATGAAAGGGATCAGTATCAAAAAAGGGAAAGACAAGAAGAAAAAGAAGGAATACGAAGAAGGGGAAGAGGAGGAGAAGGAGGAAACATGGAAACATGGAAATGCAGGCAACGGAAAGCCTTTTGGCTCATTACGAGGTTGCCCGCTTTGGTGAATTCATCTGCTCGACAGCCACTTGGGGCCTGGGGAGCAGATGAAAGCACTTCGGTATTCAGTTTACTCCTGACGCAGCGAAATGACGGTCGATTCGATATTCGAAGGAGTTGATGGTATTCGCATTTACTACTTCTGAGGGGAAGATTGTTCCAGTGACGGATGACTCGGTTTGAAAAGAAACTCTTTTCAGTGTCTGTGTTACATCGACTCGACTGAGTGGGTAAACCGTTATTTCTAGTTCTTGAGTTGATTTGCAGTTCAAAGAATTGGGAGTAGTCGACGTCATTGAACTTTTTCAGGTACTTGAAGACTTGAATCATATCCCCTCGTAGGCGTCTTTTCTCCAGTGTAAAGAGATTGAGTCGCTTGAGTCGTTCCTCGCACGGTTGGGCCCTTAAGGTTGGAATCATTTTCGTGGCGCGTCGTTGAATCCTCTCCAGTAAATCAATGTCCTTTCTGTAATTTGGAGTCCAGAATTGTACTGCATACTCGAGGTGCGGTCTTACCATGGAATTATACAAGGGTAGCATCACGTCTGGCGTTTTACACTCGAAGTTCCTCGCTATGAACCCGAGCATAGTGTTGGCGGAGGAGGAGGAGGAGGAGGAGGAGAAAAAGACGATGAAGGATAAGGTTGAAAGGAATCAGTAGGAAAAGAATGGAATAAAACGAAGAAATACGAGGAAGAGGAGGAAGAGGAGGAGGAGGAGGAGGAGATACAGCAGAGGTTCTTAGCGGGAAAATAAAACTGCTCCTTGAGACGCCATAATACTTCGCTTCAATTTGTTGCCTGGAATTTATCGTCGGCGAATATATGCTCTGCGTTTTTTTTCCACCGGTTTTTATTTTCGTCTTTTCCTTTCGTGGCTTCGCATTTAATTTTCCCACGAGCGACGAGAGCAACGCAGGCGGCCCCGAGGAGTAATGGCAGAGCTCATGACACTATTGTTTCTGCGGGCGAGGGAATATTTTACGCCTTTATTTATACCCTGACACCCGCACAAACACCCCCTGGCGACGCGGCCACGAGTGAGGGTGATTGGGAGCCCAGGGTACGAGGGCGAGAAGAGAAGTAAGAAACAGAAAGGAAAAACGGGATGAAAAAGAAGGAGAGGAAAGGATATAAAAGGAAGAAGGAAGAAAGCATAGAGAAAGTACAAGAGAAGGAATGAAGAATAAAGAACAGAAAATAAAGGAAAAATATGTACGAAATAGAAGTAGAGAAATAATCAGACTAAAAAGAAGGAAAATAAAACCGGAATGAGACCAAGAAGAGAAACAAAGGCATAACACGAGGAATGTATGAAGAAAAGGAAAAAGTATGAAAAAGAAGTGAAGAAAATGAAGGAAGAATATATACGAAAAATACAAGTAGAGAGAAAATAAGACAGAACGAAATAACGAAGGAATAAGACGAGCAAGAACAAGAAACAATAAAGGTAAAAATGAGAAGAAAGAGAAGAAAATTAATGAAAAATATATATGAACTACATACGGAGAGGAAAAACAAGACCAAAAGTAAATTACAAGAGATGAAAGAGAAGGAAACGCTCAAAACACGAACATTGCACAACAGAAGAAGAAAAATAAAAGAGAAGAAAAAGGAAAAGAAAAATTGACCCCTCTTTCGCCATCTCTTTTGATTCTTTTTAGGAGCAGCGAGTACCGGGCTTTTTTTTATTATTGTTTCCTTTTTTGTGCCCTTGAGCTGTCTCCTTTGTTGTAAAAAAAAGTAGTGGGAAAGAAATAGATTAAAAGAAAGAGAAAGAATACGAAAAAGAGGAAAAAAAACAAAGAATGAACATCACGCTTCATGAATCCGGATTAAGAGCGAAACAATAGTAAGAAACGGGACATTAAACACAATTACACGCACTGTTTTAATTGGGTTTTTCATTGGCGGGCTAACTTTATTACGACTGGAACGAGGTATGTTTGCCACGCGCACATCACAAACTTCAGAACAACATTTCGTCTCGTCTCTAGTGGCTGTTCTTCGTGTTGCATACTCAGGAAAAGTTGAAGGCCAAGGCAACATATAAATTTGCCATGAACACGGGGTCAGCTATTTTGGTTGACTATTAAAGAGACTAGTAACGAGTTGCCTGTTTTCCCCATCTTATTTATCCTCCTCCTCTTCGTCTTCTTTGTCCTTCACTCTCCACACCATATATGTCTTCTCGTACCTACTCTTTTTAATGCTGCTTCTCCTCGTCCTCGTCCTCTCCTTCCTCTTACTACTACTCTTACATCTTCTATGGCTCTCCTCATCGTCATCTTCTCAGTCTTCCATATTCTACTGCTCCTTCAACTTCTTTCCTGCTTCAGCTTTTGCCTCTACTTTTACTCCCTCTATTTCAGTTACTCCTCCCTCATTCTTTATCGTACTCTTCCTAGCTCTAAATGGAATGAGAGAAGGAGAGGGATTCTTTTCCAACTCTGTGTTTTGTTAACCTAATCCTTGCCACGCCAACCTCCCCTCCAAAACAGGTGCTACGAGGTCAACAAACGCACGATGATCAGGAAGCGGATGACGAGAGAAGAGCAAACACGAGACACATTCCGCGGCGGCCAGGCAGAGCAATGCGGGTCCTGCCTGTGAGCCCTGCCTTTAGACTCCCGACTGCCTGAGCGTTGACAGTATATTAGTGTTTATTGCATGATGAAGGATGGCGCTACTATAAACACTCGCCTGCGCCAGAACGGGCTGGGCCGACCATCAAGACCCACCGGAAAGAAGCCTTGGACCGACCATCAGGATCCACCGGGAGGAAGCGTACCGGCGCAATAGGCCGCGACATAAAAAAAAAAAAAATGATTAGAGGGGCTATCAAGAGCTTCAAAACACTATATATAAAGAAAAGCGTAATTTGCGGACCTCCCACTGCATTCGTGATTACGGTAACCACGTGAATCATACGAATTACCGGGAAACGCGTTGTGGTAATAATGAGCCTGACAATCAACCAACGGATGTGAGGAGAAGTGTGTGCTTCACCCCACACACTCTTGATTAGTTTTAGGTATGTGAGTTTGATGCTGCAATGGGCGCCGCTCTGTGATCACGGTGAGTTGTTTTTAATTGGAAAGGAGTGCAGGAGCAAGGTGAAGGACGCCAGGTGAAGGCTGAGGCAGGTCAGGGCAAGGTCAAGGACGATCTGACTCGTTACTAGGCGAGAGAATAGGTTAAGTGGCGCCCAACTATCGTGTATGTGATGGGGATATATACTTGTCTCTATGCGGCTGACTGAACGAGTAACTGACTAGATGAAAGGCTGGATGGATGGCTAAATTACAGTCTGGCTGACTAAGGGTTTGAGAGAACGAGTGAGTGAATTAGTGAAATAGGGTGCCTGACTGACTGGGTGACTGACTTCAGGCTAACTGACTGGGTGACTGACTTGGACCTAACTGACTAGGTGACTGACTTGGACCTAACTGACTAGGTGACTGACTTGGACCTAACTGACTAGGTGACTGACTTGGACCTAACTGACTAGGTGACTGACTTGGGGCCTAACTGACTAGGTGACTGACTTGGACCTAACTGACTAGGTGACTGACTTGGGGCCTAACTGACTAGGTGACTGACTTGGGGCCTAGCTGACTAGGTGACTGACTTGGACCTAACTGACTAGGTGACTGACTTGGGGCCTAACTGACTAGGTGACTGACTTGGGGCCTAACTGACTAGGTGACTGACTTGGACCTAACTGACTAGGTGACTGACTTGGACCTAACTGAATAGGTGACTGACTTGGGCCTAACTGACTAGGTGACTGACTTGGGGCCTAACTGACTAGGTGACTGACTTGGGGCCTAACTGACTAGGCGACTGACTTGGGGCCTAACTGACTAGGTGACTGACTTGGGGCCTAACTGACTAGGTGACTGACTTGGGGCCTAACTGACTAGGCGACTGACTTGGGGCCTAACTGACTAGGTGACTGACTTGGGGCCTAACTGACTAGGCGACTGACTTGGGGCCTAACTGACTAGGTGACTGACTTGGACCTAACTGACTAGGTGACTGACTTGGACCTAACTGAATAGGCGACTGACTTGGGGCCTAACTGAATAGGTGACTGACTTGGGGCCTAACTGACTAGGTGACTGACTTGGGGCCTAACTGAATAGGTGACTGACTTGGGGCCTAACTGACTAGGTGACTGACTTGGGGCCTAACTGAATAGGTGACTGACTTGGACCTAACTGAATAGGTGACTGACTTGGGGCCTAACTGAATAGGTGACTGACTTGGACCTAACTGAATAGGTGACTGACTTGGGGCCTAACTGACTAGGTGACTGACTTGGACCTAACTGAATAGGTGACTGACTTGGGGCCTAACTGACTAGGTGACTGACTTGGGGCCTAACTGACTAGGTGACTGACTTGGACCTAACTGAATAGGCGACTGACTTGGACCTAACTGACTAGGTGACTGACTTGGGGCCTAACTGAATAGGTGACTGACTTGGACCTAACTGACTAGGTGACTGACTTGGACCTAACTGACTAGGTGACTGACTTGGGGCCTAACTGAATAGGTGACTGACTTGGACCTAACTGACTAGGTGACTGACTTGGGGCCTAACTGACTAGGTGACTGACTTGGACCTAACTGAATAGGTGACTGACTTGGACCTAACTGACTAGGTGACTGACTTGGACCTAACTGAATAGGTGACTGACTTGGGGCCTAACTGACTAGGTGACTGACTTGGACCTAACTGAATAGGTGACTGACTTGGACCTAACTGACTAGGTGACTGACTTGGACCTAACTGACTAGGTGACTGACTTGGACCTAACTGACTAGGTGACTGACTTGGACCTAACTGACTGGGTGACTGACTTGGGGCCTAACTGACTAGGTGACTGACTTGGACCTAACTGACTAGGTGACTGACTTGGACCTAACTGACTAGGTGACTGACTTGGACCTAACTGACTAGGTGACTGACTTGGACCTAACTGACTAGGTGACTGACTTGGACCTAACTGACTAGGTGACTGACTTGGACCTAACTGACTGGGTGACTGACTTGGGGCCTAACTGACTAGGTGACTGACTTGGGGCCTAACTGACTAGGTGACTGACTTGGACCTAACTGAATAGGTGACTGACTTGGGGCCTAACTGACTAGGTGACTGACTTGGACCTAACTGACTAGGTGACTGACTTGGACCTAACTGAATAGGTGACTGACTTGGGGCCTAACTGACTAGGTGACTGACTTGGACCTAACTGAATAGGTGACTGACTTGGGGCCTAACTGACTAGGTGACTGACTTGGACCTAACTGACTAGGTGACTGACTTTGGGTATAACTGACTGGCTGACTGACTTGGCCGTAAATGACTGGCTGACTGACTTGGGCATAGATGACTGGCTGACTGACTTTGACATAACTGACTTGCTGACTGACTTGGGGCCTAACTGACTGACTGACTGACTTGGGCATAACTGACTAGGTGACTGATTTGGGCATAAGTGACTGACTGACTGACTGACTGGGTGAGAGCCTTAGTACCTTGTTGACCGTCTGTCCGTCAGTTTGGTTGACTGCCTGCCTGCTTTCTGCATTGGAAACGTTATACATATACTGTGAAATTGTTGCTGACTGAGTGCCTGAGTGCCTGGCTATATAACATACTATTTTATCTACAAACGGTTATATTGCATTATACTGCAAAATAAAACCCCGACAAACAATACCTGTATCTACCCCTGCATGTTTGCTTTCCAGCTTTCACCTCTCTCTCTCTCTCTCTCTCTCTCTCTCTCTCTCTCTCTCTCTCTCTCTCTCTCTCTCTCTCTCTCTCTCTCTCTCTCTCTCTCTCTCTCTCTCTCTCTCATACGAGCACGCAGACATCACCTGCCATTAAAGCTGTCTACACGTTCAGGGATATGGTAAGGGCGTGGGGCATTCCTGGGGTAATACCATGCGCCAGAGCAACAGACCTTAGCACCGTGTCTGCATCACCTTAAAACAAAGCACACAAAACTCTACTTCTCTCACTCAAGGCAGCAACACCATAAACAAACACTTTATGCAGTTCAATGTACACTCCTAAGCATCAGTAAACACAAAGAGCTAAGGATTATTAACATCAGCAACAGGGTGTGTGTGTGTATGTTTAGTCACTCTTCTAACCCTATACTAGGTCGCTCGGTGGCAGTTAGACTGGCTATATTCTAAACTGTTCCTCTGGCGCTGTGGCAGTGCTCGTCAGGCCTCATTTGATGGGGTGTATTCCTCTATGATACTGAAGGAGGTAATCGGCCAACCACACAATGATGTTCTCGTAATACGTGTTTCTATATTATTTACCTTAGTTCACCTTTGTGCAAGATAGATGCGTAAAAAAAATGTAGGAGCATGGTTAGCGTTAGGGCATTTGTTGACGGCCATGAGAGGCGTTGAAGAAAATAAACGTGGCTGACGTTGTCCGTAGATTTTACCAAGTCACTGTCTAGGCTGGTAATGCTACGTCAGTAACAGACTGTTTATCTTGCGGGAATTTAAAAAATGGTGACTGTCTGTTCGATATCTTGCTGATAACCTTCTGCTGATCAGTCTGTTGGTTTTAATTAAATATGGCAGGAGATTTAAAACACTTTGAGGCAAGTGTAAACATTCTGTGTATACTACAGAATTGTCACTGTTTACCCTTCTCAGAGGGCAAAAAGGGGCTGGTTGCGTGGCAGGGTTAAGACTGGCTGGGCCAGTGACCTTCTCGCCCGCCTTGCCCCAGTAAATCCAAGGATGACTTCCGGAGGTGCGTGGCGTGGCGGGGCACTTCGTTTTATCACCGTCCAATTTGAATATCTGCCAAGACATTCCCGGAGGAGATTTACAGGCAGATGATAATTTAACTGGGGATCCGCGGGGCTTTATAGGACAGGGGTAGATGAAGGGCGTGTAAGAGTGTAATGAATGGGTCTAATAGTAGCAGTAAGAGCCTCATATATACCGATAAGGGAAGGAGAGCAAAGCGTAGCGAGGCACGTATAGATGAGCCGCGCCTGTGTCCCGTCAGTACAGAGCAAGTGAGTTTACCGAGGCGAGCCGCAGGCAGGCAAGTGTCTCTCACCTGAGTGCCCCGCCGCTCAGGTGACTAATGGGGTGAGAGGATTGGAATGGGGGAGGAGAGATTGAAATGTGAAATACAAAGCAATGAAGAGTAGGGGTCATGAGTGCTGGAAATGTGGTTATGAGAGAGAAATGGAGAGATATAGATAGATAGAAAGGTATGTAGGTAGAGATAGAGTGAGAGAGAGAGAGAGAGAGAGAGAGAGAGAGAGAGAGAGAGAACTAAGAATCACCATCACCCTATCCTCCTCACCATACTCAATATATTCCTTTCCGGGCGATATCATCATGAAAAAGTATATATTCGCTCCACATTAATGCAAGAGGAAAATGGATTGAGTGCCTATTAACCTGGCATCGGAGCTTAACGTCATTATGTTCGCGGCTGCAAACTCACGAGGGGAAAAAGAGAATAAAAAGAATTGTCGCAAAGTTTTAAGTCAAACAAATTAGGATGATAACAGCCCAGAGATAAAATAATAATATGAGCGGTGAAAGATTATGACAGCCAGACAAAATGACTGACCCTAAAACTAGAACATTTGGGAAACTCATTATATTCAGAAATCTATGGCAGAATAAAAAGAAAATAATATCCACACGAAAATTAAAAAGACCAAGAGGGAAAGAAAACAAGATCAAGACATTTTTTAACGAGTTCCTAAATAGAGTAACAACATCCAGAGAGATTAAATAAATAAATAAAAATATATATCCAGAAGGAAATACGTATAAAAAAACTACACCCAAAAAAATATATTTCCGAAACCTACGTCCTAAAAATATATACTCAGAAAATACGTCCATAAAACTATATATATATATATATATATATATATATATATATATATATATATATATATATATATATATATATATATATATATATATATATATATATATATATATATATCCAAAAAAACAGGCCCTAAAAATATATATCCATAAAATACAGAAAAAATACCAACATAACGAAATAAAGACCAACAAACCACAAGCTCCGGGCGGCTCGTTAGGGCGGGGAAACGTACTAAACAATTATTCTGTTTTCAACGTAAACGCTTAATGCCCTTTGGGAGTAATTGCAGGATGAACAAAATATCAAGCCCAAGCCTGTTATCTCCTGCTTATAGGCTTAGCGGTGCCGGACTGAAGAGCGTCCGCCACAAAGAGCGTGACTGGCGTGTCCCATGATTTGCGGGAGGAGAGAAGAAGGGCGAGATGTCTTTCCCACATACTTTTTTTTTTTACGTCGTGGCCTATTGCGCCGGTAGGCTTCTTCCCGGTGGATCCTGATGGTCGGTTCAAGGCTTCTTCCCGGTGGGGCCTAATGGTCAGCCCAGCCCGTTCTGGCGCAGGCGAGTATTTATAGTGGCGCCATCCTGCTTTGGCGCATGCTGCCCTCTCGGAGCTCATCTTTAATCCTAGAATCTAGAGTCCGGGTTGATAGGTGGTCTTCTGGACAGCATGTGGGTAGTTTTAAGCCACTCGGCGGCGGCTGAAAAATCCCAGCTTGGTGGCACCGGTCGGGGATTGAACTCGCGTCGTCCCGAACGCGGCGCCGTCACGCTATCCATTCAGCCACCGCCTCTTTAATCACACACCTGCTACTATCCGTCTCCTACACTGTCACACCTCCGTCACTGATTTGCAAAAGTGTGTGGTGGGGGGGGGGATCAAGTTTTCTTTCCCACACACCTGTACCTTTAATCACACACCTGCTACTGTCCTACTCCAACACCTGTCATACCTACGTCACTGATTGCAAGGGGAGGAGGCAAGGTATCTTTCCCACACACCTGTACCTTTAATCACACACCTGTTACTACCCGTCTCCTACACTGCCACACCTCCGTCACTGATTTGCAGAAGAGGATATCTTTCCCACACACCTGTACCTCTAATCACACACCTGCTACTGTACCACCCAACACCTGCCACACCTCCGTCACTGATTTGCAGAAGAGGATATCTTTCCCACACACCTGTACCTCTAATCACACACCTGCTACTGTACCACCCAACACCTGCCACACCTCCGTCACTGATTTGAAAGTGGGAGGGCCTGTGACGAGATCTCTTTCCCACACCTGTAACCTTAATAAAACACCTGCTACAGTATCATTAGTTTAGTTTAGTTGAGTTAGTTGAGTTACAATCCCACTCCTGCAATGTAACACGTCCGCCACACCTGCAGCTTTTCTACATAATCTCAAACAACCCAGCCACACCTCCCATCGCATAGCAGACACTTCCTGAATTTGCCACATCCTTGCCACATCATCTACCTTTCCAATTCGCCCTACACCACATGGGACCTCTCACCTCTCAGCCACATCCTCGTCTTACCACAAGTCACATCCCACGCTACATCTCTACTTTCCCTACCTCATCTAAACCTTACAAGCCACATCACACAAGCTTTCTTTTTTTCCTCTCACATGTGTCCTCCTCTGCCACACCTTCCACCTTACGCCTCAACGCTCTCGATCACACCTCTCAGCCACATCCTCGTCTAACCACAAGGCACATCCCATCTCTACTTTCCCTACCTCATCTAAACCTTACAAGCCACATCACACAAGCTTTCTTTTTCTCCTCTCACATGTTTCCTCCCCTGCCACACCTTCCACCTTACGCCTAACAACGCTCTCGATCACACATAAACTACGCAGATAATACAGTCACGATATTTCATTTTGCACAATGGAAGTATCTATCTAAAATTTTATTCACAGGTTCACTTTTTCCACCATAAAGTTAATGATGAGTGGATATATGCCTGTAAATTGTTGGAACGTGGCGGCTTTTTTATAGAATGCGTATGTGGCGTGATTGTAATGTCCAGGCCAATCCCGTCATCAGCACTTTGCCGGGTAAATACCTGGCACAAAGCAGGTGTGTTAATGAATTAGGTATTGTCGCCATTGCTGGTCTGTCAGTCATAGTTTCAATATTAACTAAGCGCGATGAGATTTATGGGTTCAACTATGACAGCCACAACCACTACCACCACTGCCTTTACTAATATTTAAACAGCTACATGTCCACTATTAACTATCGATCTCTCGGTCATGGATTTACTATCAACTCATGACGATGGAATATACGTAACGAATCTACCACCACCACCACCACCATAGTTAACCACACCTACCACCATCTCCAAAACTGTTCCTGTCGCCATCACCACCTTAGATTTCACCACTGCCACAACTACCACCACCACAACTTTAACTACTACCACAACCACCACTACTACAACTTTCTCCACCTCTACCATCGCCACCAAAACGTCTACAACAGCCACCATGACCATAGCTCCCACTACCACTTTAGCCACCTTAACTTTTATCACAGCCATAATTACCATTAAAACCACTTATATATATATATATATATATATATATATATATATATATATATATATATATATATATATATATATATATATATATATATATATATATATATATATATATATATATATATATATATATATATATATATATATATATATATATATATATATATATATATATATATATATATATATATATATATATATATATGTTGATTATTTTCTTTAAGATGTTCTCTTTTGTCTAAGGAGTGTCTTATTCTCTTTAGGGAGTTTGTTGATGGTATCCCCGTAGCCAGATCGCGATTTCGGGTCCTGGACCCTTCTTCAGTGGCGTTGGGAGTGTGTCCATCTCAAGGTGTGAGAGGAGAATGACTGGGTGTCCGCGCAGGGCTGCCTTTATACGGCTGGTTCCCAGGGGGTCCTCATGCCTCGGCTCCTGATTGGCTGAGCGTTGCCTGCTGGACACCTTTCCTCATGCTTGGAAGAGCCAGCAGATCTTGTTGTTGGATGTTAAGATGTCCATATCCTTGATGTATAACGCTTCTAAGATGGGCAGGCGTCTGTAGTCGTTGCATGTTGTAATTATTTCGGTATTTTCTTCCAGAGTTTTTCTTGTAAGTTTCGTCTTATGTACTTGCTCAGTGTGGGTCTCTGACGCAAGGTGATAGCTGAGTCGTCTGCTTAATCTCAGTGTCGTCATGCCGATATAGGTTGATTGAAGGCTGCACAGTTTGGTTGCAAGTGAACCTATATACAACATGTGACTGTTGAGTATTCTTTTGTCGACTGCTGGGCTGTTTCGTAGTAGGAGATGGCTGGTCTTCTTACTTCTGTAGTAGATGGTGAGGCTTATTTTCTTTTCTGGGTGACGTTTTCTTGACGATTTGGTACATTATACGCTCGTCTTCTTTGTAATTTGTGGGTTTGATGGGCTCGTTCTTCTCCGCCGTGTCTTCTTTTCACAGTACCATTTGTCCACGGTCTTCTTAACTTGCTTTTCAATGTCGTTGGTGTTGAATCCGTTGCTGATACATTGGTTGATCTGTTATTTCTCCATGAACTTCTTTCCACGTGCTGCAGTGGGTGATAGCTCTTCTGATGTTACCGTTGAGACACTGGCCATTGTTCGTCGGTTTTACGTAGACGTTTGTGGAGGATTTTTTTTGTTTCTGGGTGACGAGTACGTCCGTATGTCTTCCATGTCTTCTTCGTTCTTCGTTTTGATGAAGATGTCATCGATGTATCGGCAGTAGATGTACTCCATCGATTTGCTGGTATTTTGACCCCGTGGACAGGTGAACGGTGCTTCTTTCGAGTGACAACGTCCAGTGAAGATGAAGTTTTCAAAACAATAAATAAGCCGGGCGACACAGACGATACTGATATGACCATCAAGATCAAAACGAAGAACGAAGAACATGGAAGACATACAAGATGCCTACAAAAGAACTTAAGTTCGATAGAAAAAGAAGCGCCGAGGAGAAAATCACTGGGAAAACGCGAGACCCCAGGGAGACCAGAAATCTGTAAACCCCCGCACAAAGTCATAAACCATAACCACCTTGAGTGTCACACACTACTAGAAACACCACTGAATATATATACAGACAAATCGCCATCCCGCTACACAGATAAGACCTACAGGATACCACAGCACGTGGAAAGAAGAGAATGAACACTCCTTGAACAATCAACCAATGTACGAATAATCAGCAACGAACGACTTAATCACACAAAAATGAAAGATATTTGGGAACAAATCGGAGACAAAATGGTACTGTGAAAAAGAGAACACGGCGAGGAAAACAGCCATCAAATCTGCTATAAACACAATTCCACAAATTACAAAGAAGACGAGCACAATATAATACGCAAATCGTCAAGAAAAACGTCACTCCACCAACCCAGAAAGAGAATAAGCCTCACCATCTACTACAGAAGTAGAAGACCATCATCTCTACTACTCAACAGCCACATGAAAACGACAGGTTCACGGTAAAGTCGCATGTTGTATAGGTTTACTTGCAACCAGACATGCAGCCCTTCAATCAACCTGATTAAGCAGAACCACATTATCACCTTGCACGACTCGTATCCAAGACCATCACTCAGTGAACCCACAGACCGAAGTACATAAAACCGAAACTACAGAAAAACTCTGAAAGAAAATACCGAAATACGAGAAACGTACAACGACTACAGACATACATCTTAGAAGCGTTATACATCAGCCATATGAACCAACATGCATCCAACAACAAGATTGGTCTAACAACAGCATGAGAAAGGTGTCCAGCAGGCCCAGCTCAGCCAATCAGGCGCCGAACCAACGAGAACAGCAGAATAATAGCTAAAAGCGGCCCGCGCAGTTGCCAGTGCGTCTACACCTTGAGATGAACACACTCACTCCAACGCCACTGAAGGGTCAGGACCGAAATCGCGATCTGGCTGCAGATGATACCCTACGAGTTACCATCAACAAACACACAAATGAATAAGACACTCCCTTAGACAAAACATCTTAAAAAAAATAATCAACGCTGAAATAACAATCACTTTTAATGAAACATGTTTTGAGAAAATCTCACTGCCCGTTTATACTCTCCTGTCTATATATATATATATATATATATATATATATATATATATATATATATATATATATATATATATATATATATATATATATATATATATATATATATATATATATATATATATATATATATATATATATATATATATATATATATATATATATAATGGCCAGTTCCGAGAGAGGATCAAACTCTTTCCGATTTTTTTCTGTCGCTAATGAATATTCAGCTCGTAAAAAAAAAGGGAAGCAGATTACCGCGGGACCTGATGAGCGTACGAATAACTCATACATTCCGACCATTATGATATTCGTCCAACGTTTTATATTATTATCTGTGGAACTTAACAACATCAGACCCTCCCGTATCTATGCTTATTGCTTTTATGGGCCCAGAAATCTATATGTGGCGAGTTCAGAGAGCAGGAGTGAGAACAATGAGGAAAATATACAAATAAACCCAAAAGGAACCGAGCAGAAGTACAAGACTAGCTGTAATTTTCTTTTAATCAATTCATTACCGGAAAAAGACCAAAAGTGTTAATTATATATGAACACAAAGAATAAAACATACAAATGGACAAAGAGGTCGCAAATATACGAGATAATCTGTAAGCACTTTTTTCAACGATACAGAATCTCAAGACTTCATACCGAAACTATATTTACAAACTTCGAAAAGAGAAGTGAAGACAATTCAGGATAGTCCCCATGTGTCTACACGAGGCCATTCACACGGGGTAAAAACTGCATATAAAAATCCCGACACACATTTTCAGCCATAAATAAGGGAAAGGGGGGCGAGCAAACACGAGGTGAAGGTTTAAAAACAGAGAAAGACGACACACAAACAATTCATACAGTGGAAAAAAGCGCAAAATAACAGCAAGACAAAATATTTTTCAAACACACAAAAGAAAATGATAAAAACAAAGGATAAAACAGCGTATTTTTGGCCAGTTTTTATCGGAAATCTTCGGGATGGGGCCAAACACTTTCCCGGCCCGTCTCAAGGCCAGTGGAAGCAATTATAGCCTGGGCTGCAACACGACCCAAATGCTCGCGGGGCCTCCTGGAAGCACGCCTTGTCTGCCATCAGCACAGGCGGGGTTGTCAATATGGCCCTCTCAAATCACTCGTTCATTCAGTTTATATCATTTATGCTCAGTCATTACCGCCTCTCTCTCTCTCTCTCTCTCTCTCTCTCTCTCTCTCTCTCTCTCTCTCTCTCTCTCTCTCTCTCTCTCTCTCTCTCTCTCTCTCTCTCTCTCTCTCTCTCTCTCTCTCGTAGTAGTAGTAGTAGTAGTAGTGGTAGTAGCAGTAGTAGTGGTAGTAGTAGTAGTGGTAGTAGTAGTAGTAGTAGTAGCAGCAGCAGCATTAGTAGTAGCGGCATTAGTAGTAGTAGTAGTAGTAGTAGTAGTAGTAGCAGCAGCAGTAGTAGTAGTAGTAGCAGCAGCAGTAGTAATAGCAGTAGCAGCAGTAGTAGTAGTAGTAGTAGTAGCAACAGTAGTTCTATCATTAAACGGTAGGTGCTGTAATACCAATATAACGAAAATAATATAATGAACAATGTTATTAAAATCATTAGTTATGATAATAATTATACTAATGATACTAATACTCTCGCGCCCGACTCGTAAAGGTAAATTCCTGTCTCATAATGTTCCGCCTTCCGCTGATTGAATTAGCCGCTAAGAATGTGAACCAGCGAAGCAAGGCTCGGCTCAGCGCTGACGCCGGGGATAAGGGAATGAGAAGAAACCAATATAATAAGTTATAATAAAATACCTACTCTCTCTCTCTCTCTCTCTCTCTCTCTCTCTCTCTTCTTTTCTGTTCAATGACCTCCTTAGATATTACTACACCAAGAATTAAGCTGTGCCGTGTGTATGTGTGTGTGTGTGTGTGTGTGTGTGTGTGTGTGTGTGTTGTTCTGATGGCATAGATAAGTGTTACATTAATCTTACTTCCCCTAACCAGTAATGTCGAAAGAGAGAGAGAGAGAGAGAGAGAGAGAGAGAGAGAGAGAGAGAGAGAGAGAGAGACCTTCAGTGACAAGCAAGTGGCAGGTGGAACCAATTTATCACCTGCCACTCCTTTGGGTTGTCGCTCCTCTCGAGTAGGTGATCATCTCTCTCTCTCTCTCTCTCTCTCTCTCTCTCTCTCTCTCTCTCTCTCTCTCTCTCTCTCTCTCTCTCTCTCTCTCTCTCTCTCCACCACCACCAATACCACCAATACCACCACCACCACCACCACCACCACCACCACCACCACCTCCACCACCACCACTACAATCACTTTAAACCTAATTACACACGTGAAAACCGACTAAGGATGACTATTACCATCACCACCAGTACCACCACCACCACTACCTTACCATACACGTCCAGATATATTAAAAAAATCATCCATCAAAGCTAACGTATAGAGATTTTTGCATTACTTTTATTTCGATTATTTCTCTATTCCGTAACGTTTTGGATTTCGGTGATGGGCCAACATTTCCATAGCCGCCCCTTTCACAAACGCTCCACTAAACAAATGAAAAATGGAGCCACTTTAATGGGACCGCTCACTTGGAACTCAATAAAAGAAGAAAAAAAAGATTAGTCGGGATATTCAAGCCATTAAAAAAAACGTTATTTGCCCCCGTTTTCCTTACACAGGGTATTTTTTATCAGGGGAATCATTTATATTTTTTTCCTGCCATTTATTTTGCTGGTGATGTGTGTGTGTGTGTTGACGATTGATTTCTGGGAATGGCTGCGGAGGGACGCTGGTGATGGCTGTTTGACCGGCGACTCGGCAATATTAGCTATCAGCATTATTTGTATGAGTGACTCGGACGAACCTACTATCTCTTGCCATATCTGTACAATCGTGGGACACAAGTGTTGACAGACTGTCCACTGAGTTTCGTTCACCGGCCCCGACTTTAAAATATATACACCGCATGGAAAGAGGCTAATGTTCAGATATGTCACTACATATACACTCCCCATAATTTATTAGATATGAATTTGTCAGTTGTGCACACTGATAACAAGTTTTAAATTCGCGGAC
>NC_066533.1:11787011-11792011 GCF_024679095.1 Eriocheir sinensis
CGATGTTTTTCGCATTCACATGTAGCGTTGCAGTGCAGTTTCAACACCGATCTTGCTGTGCTTTTACTCGGCAAATTTATTGTGTTTTTGACTTGTTGATAGCAGCGAGGAGTCCCGCCGCGCCGCTGCTCGGCTGAGTATGTGTTACAATCGCATCGGCAACATGTTTACCGTCAGCAGATGCGAGCCGCCGTCATTAGGCTGCTGCATTACACATTGCCGGAGCGGAGGCCTGCTCGCCTGCCGTCCTCGCTGCCTTGTTTTCAGCTTGGCACATCCCATCACAGACGCTTGAAAACAAACTTGCAATCGTCCTTCAATAAGCCGTGAGGAAAATCTGAAGGTAAGGCGTTTCTTGTCTGTACGGGCCCAAAAGATACACTGCAAATCCCGGAGCAACTAACAAAAATGCCGCCGGTGCCAAGTATTTTTCGTGGCGCTGGAAAATCTCGCTTTTAATTGTTATATACGAGAGTCAGATGCACAAGGCATGAAATAGTGGCCATGGGTGGACACGCCGCGTCGGGATAAAGATATATAGACGACAGCAAAGTGTTCACACAAAATTTTACATCATACTGAAGACTTACGTGGGTCGAAGCTATAAGAGTATTTACAGAATGGCTTTGAGGAGACTGAGTACAAAGTAGATATAGCAAGAAAGAATGTGTAGGGGTTAAAAGCAAAAGAGGATAAGGTAGTATTTAACATTTTGAGAGTCTAAGGTGCGTAAGGTGTGAATAAAGAGAAGACAATTATTATGGGTTAAACAGAGCATGAGTGAGGTAATCGGAGGTTGACAAATATGAGTAGAAGACGAAGCAATTAAGAATGAAGGGGGGGGTTGTGTGCTTGGGAGGCAGTGTCGATGACGAGAAGGTAGTCCATGAGGGTGAGAACGAACAAGTATATGAAATCAGTTGTTGTGAGTAGCAGTAGAGATGGGGGTGGGGGTGAGGGCGAGGGGAGGGAGGGGTGATGTTACGTGTGGTGAGTCCGTGCAATCCGGCTTTCGGGTTTCCATGTTTCAGAGGTCCACTTACCGCCACGGGACACATGAACAAAAGTAAAACGCTGAGTCTCTCTCTCTCTCTCTCTCTCTCTCTCTCTCTCTCTCTCTCTCTCTCTCTCTCTCTCTCTCTCTCTCTCTCTCTCTCTCTCTCTCTCTCTCTCTCTCTCTCTCTCTCTCTCTCTCTCTCTCTCTCTCTCTCTCTCTCTCTCTCTCTCTCTCTCTCTCTCTCTCTCTCTCTCTCTCTCTCTCTCTCTCTCTCTCTCTCTCTCTCTCTCTCTCTCTCTCTCTCTCTCTCTCTCTCTCTCTCTCTCTCTCTCTCTCTCTCTCGTTTCTATCTATCTTTTCAACAGGATATACATGCGTTTCCTACTGACCCTCCCCCCTCTCCCCCCCCCATCACCCTCCTATACCAGTTAACTTTATTCTTTTTCCTTGTATTCATTGCGTTTATTTATGTACCACCAGCGGCAAACGTTGGGTCAAGGAGCTTAAGCTTTTTGTTTCTTTTTTTTCAACTTTTTTTTTTGTCAGTTAATTGGCTTGTCGGTAATTGAAAGGATCCTTTGCCTAGTATTTGACTTTTTTTTTATTGTCCACTTGGCAATTATTGAGCGAATTGACGTTTTTTTCATTTCTATTTTTTTATTGTCCACTAGGCAATTATTGAGGGAATTGACGTTTTTTTTTCTTTTCATTTACCCTCTTATCTCTTGTTGCATAAAATTCACTTTGCTCTCTCTCTCTCTCTCTCTCTCTCTCTCTCTCTCTCTCTCTCTCTCTCTCTCTCTCTCTCTCTCTCTCTGTACAAAGGACTTTTCCGGGCGGGACTCAGCAGTCAGAGGCTCATAACACGCATAACACCTAACTCGCTCGCCTTTACTCTGAACTAATAAATTACATTTTGTTTGAGTGCTGCCACGCGTGAACCCGTCAATGCAGCGAGTGGATTTACCCGACTCATGCTCATTAACACACACACACACACACACACACACACACACACACACACACACGCACACACACACACACACGCAAATACACAAACACACACACCACACGCTTACGCACACAAACAAAACCTATACATTCTGTTTCACCCTTTCAGCATATCAAAATCCTTCCTATTATTGAACTACGTTACTGAAAACTTAAAAAATTCCATATTCCTCAATCACGAACCTCCACATTCATTGATTGCAATTTCCAACGCTAATTTTTTTTTTCTTTGACTATAAAAACGTAAACAAACATCATTTTTCACTCCATCGTCAGCCTCGGCGGCACAAGGCCATCACAAAGGCGTACTTGATCATCCCGAGACACGCCCTCCCATCTCCCCGCCCCTTCTCTCTTTCAAAGCTCCCCTGACGCTCAGCCCCCTATATCTATCCATCCTCTTCTCCCTCCCCAAGTCTATTTGCCTATCTCTCCCTTTTTCCCGGCATCTCTTTCCTCAAAAATTCTAATACGGCTCGCTCCTGTTCGGTCCCCTCCTTCTTTCCCTCAAACTTTCTCTACTGCCAGTCTTTCCGCTCCGCTGGGCATATCCGGCACCCCTTCCCTCACCTCCAGCCCCAGCCACCACCCGTTTCTTTTCCTTCCCCGTACCGTCCCTTTCCTCGCTCCCTTGAACCTGACAAGCGGAAGACTTTACACCATAATGCCTGAACCGCGGGTCTTCTTGCTGCTTTTATTTTTAGGATTAGCGAATCTCGCCGAAGCGTCAGCACCGTCTATTGTTACCTTCAATATACCCTAACCTGACGACTTACTATGACTTCCCTGACCCGGCAAAGCATCCTGTTGCCCAGAAGCACTGAAACCATAAAACCTACGACGGGAATCCTTTGTTGTGTGTGTCCTCCTGAAGGCCATCCGCGCGTCAACGCCGCCCATTGTTCCCTGCCCGTGATCAGTTTGATTGTGTCGAGTCACGCCAAGAATAAGCTATTGATACAGTTGAGGAAGTAAAAGTTAATCAGAGAGTTGGTGAAAGAAAAAGATCCACGCTAGCATCAAACTGAACAGAGGCAACCATATTATTTTTTATATTCCATTGAGCACACAAAAGCTGTTTAACTCCACTAATTGCAAGTCAAGCACTCCACTCCCTCCCAGCAGAGCCTGATGACGGACGGGCTAATGCACACGACGCCATTACACTGACATCATCGACGCTGAATTGAACCTACGGCTTATTATTATTTTTCATGTCAAGGAAAACCATTATTATTACAACATCCATTAATACCATCATCATTCGCTTCATTATTTAGACTGCTTTCCATTATGATCGACCTTAGAAAATGTCGCTTACACGTTATTACTGTTTCATCTAATGCTGTGTAATTATCCAAAACATTATTATTATTATCATTTCATTACTTTTTTTTAGCCGAGACTCGAATATTCCACATGACTTCAACATTATCACAAACACGATTAAACTATTGAAACGCATGTAACTGTTCTCATCTCTCACCATAATTATTACTATTATCATCATAGAACTCTTTAAGCACCCAAATATTTAGCAGTAACAAGAACAATATCACATTATCAAAAACACAAACGCAACCATTATCACTCCCTCCATGATGCGGCTGCGAAGGGAATCAGGAGTATATAAAAGAGGGTACAAACGGGTCCAGAGAGGCATTACCGTGATTCGTACCCTTACAGCGACGATACAGGAAAATAGGAAAAAAACGTAATTAAAACGGGACTCAGACGCACGTGGACGCAATGACAAACAAGTGCTCTGAAGAAGATAGTCCGATATCCTGTACTCTTTATTCACTGTCATGAGAGAGAGAGAGAGAGAGAGAGAGAGAGAGAGAGAGAGAGAGAGAGAGAGAGAGAGAGAGAAAGAATTTTGTGCTAAGGAGTTCTCATGTCACTCATCAGCCTCGTATTTTACTTTTCTTTTTCTCATTTTTTTTATATATTTCTTTTCTTTGTATTATTCGTGTTTTTATTCTTCTTATAATTACTGTTCCCCTTATCAACTTCATTATCTTCATTATTTATATTATTACTACTATTATTTTTTACTTTTTCCTCCTACATAATCCCCTCATTACGCTTCGTCTTTTTTACTCTGTTTTTTTCTTCTTTACACAAGGTGACTGCGAGGCGAAGGTTACGAGAAGAGGAAGAGAGAAATAACGGGGAAAGAGGAAGAAAATTCAGATACGGAAAAAATATGAAAATGGAAGCAAGAACCAAATTAAACTCTCTCTCTCTCTCTCTCTCTCTCTCTCTCTCTCTCTCTCTCTCTCTCTCTCGTGTGTGTGTGTGTGTGTGTGTGTGTGCAAGGGGAGTGTCTACAAAGAACATTAATCAGTGTCTGTTCCGTGAGAGAGTGGCGAGGGGTGGAGGAAGGAGGGCAGGGGAAGGCTCGGCACAAAAGGAAGGAGAGGAAGAAAGAACTGCAGGAGAAACACGAGTCCCCGCTGTCGTGAGGTGACCTTCCGGCTCCTGAGGCGTCGACGAGACATCAATACCCAGGGAGGAGAGTAAACGTACGACTGTGATGTGTGTGTCGGTGACGCTGTGTTGTAACAAGGCGGTGAGGAATAGCCAGGTAAGGAATGGGTAAGATATATGAGTGAACTATACCTCGAAACATATAGGATGTCTGCAATTCTGAACAAGATAATAAAGAATAGATAATGCTGCTTTATAATGAAGAAATACTGGTGACGTGACATACAGCGAAGATAAATTGTCTAGAAAATTGATTAAAAATATTCTCGAGTTACTCACGTACCTTATCTAATATCTGAAGGTGATTATCATATAACTTCAAATGTAAGAACTGTCACATTGGATTTAATTAGTATGAAAATAATTTACCCGTATCATGTAACTTGGCAGCAAGAAAATGTCAGGACGATAACCTTTGTACACTGTTTCCAGGAACGGCTTGACTCATACGACCATTCTTTAAGCATAGAGAATGGAACATATAACTAAAATGTAGAAA
>NC_066533.1:11797011-11864511 GCF_024679095.1 Eriocheir sinensis
TATTTATGCTGTCACCTCCCGCGGTCACATCACATTTCCAATCCTCTCTTTCCCATTACAACCCCTGAGCGTGTGCGTGTGTGCGTGTGCGTGTGATGGCGTGTCTCCGTGAATGCGTGCGTGCGTGTGCCTTGCGTGTTCTGTATGGCCTTGTATATCTGAAGCTTAGCGACACTGATGACGGTGTTTGGTTCGTGTAATGTCTGCTTTTTAACAAACGGTGGCGGCAGTTCGCTTCTCCGGGCCATTTGCTTTCTGTAAGAGGCGGCATCGTGGTGGGCGACCTTGATACTGCACACACACACAGACACACACACACACACAGGCACCCCGCCCCCCCTTTCACACACGCACGCACAGGCAAACAAACACAAAATTGGATAACCTTAATCCAGCCCAAACAAAACACTAGCGAGACAAAAAAAATAGCGAAGAAAAACAAGCGCCGTCGAGTCTGAACCCCTCTCGCGAAAACACTTCTCGGCAAAAAGAGCAACAAATAAAATCACTTTCTCTTTGTTTGTCCCCCGAGTTAGGGTGTTGACGCGCGGGATTAAGATGAGACGAAAGAACCAAAGAAAATTACTCACTTACACGACAATAGAGTAATACACAAACATTCTAACCTCGCTCAGCTTCTCCAGCATTATCCCACAAGACCAACACACACACACACGAACACCTCCGCCCCCTGACACGTGGGATGAAGATAAGATAAGGTAAAGAGAGGAAAATGACTGTTACACCACAAAAGAGCGATACGCAAACACTAACCAGTCCAGCTTCTCCATCGATACCAACACACATACACCGCCGACCCCTTTACACGTGGGATTAAGATAAAGTAAAGAGAGGAACGTGACTGTTACACCACAATAGAGCGAAACATAAACAGCCTAAACTTGTCCAGCTTCTCCATCAAGACCCCACAATGCAAGCACACCCTCACGCACCCACACACGCACCCACACCCACACCCACACACACACACACACGAGAGTAAGGACACATCGACATCGCCACTTCCACGGGTTCGCTCTCCGCTCGGTTGCTTCCTTCCTCCACACACTGCAAAGGGGTATTTGTGGAGACTCTGGGGAAAGCTAAGCCAACAAGAAAACTCTCCAGAGCAAACATTGAGCGCTGTGCGAGGCGGTGAGGCTACAATAAAGGGAGGACGAGGGCGAGAGGGAGGGCCAGAGAGGAAGCGGCGGGGCTATACTGCGCGAGACTCCAGGGAGGAAGAAAAGTAAGTGTAGCGACTCGTGGGTTCTGAGGAGCCGCGGCGAGGACCGAGGGCCACAGGTACGTCTAATTACCTTCGTGACGGCAAAGCGAAATAAGTTTTGAGCGTGTTTTCGTCGGCTTCCCCGCCAGTTATTTGTTGGGTAGTTAGCTACGCTCAAACCTACGCTTACTCCGGCACCTTGCACTAACTCTCGCCTTTGCACCTGCCGCACACATTCATCTCATCACACACACACACACACACACACACACACACACACACACACACACACACACACACGTTTGTTTTCACCTGAGTTGCAGCTTCCAATGTTTACGCGGACTTGGCAGAGCAAATATCTTTTAAACCAATGTAATTTTTTTTTTTTTTGATGAGCCGCGGTAACTTTTTCATCCCCACTGTTAGCTAATGACATTTCCCGCACTACTACGCTTTTCACGACGAAGAAATCTTTTTACATATATATTTTTCTAGGGAGGGAGAATGACGTGCGAGCAACCTTTTCCCCCTTTTATTAATAAGATCCAGGGTGGGAGGGGGACGCATAAAGTCTACCAAACTATCATAATATGTCCACGAAGAATCTTGCTTACGAGAATGTGAATATGTCAACAGCATGAGATTGCATTATATCGGAGCTACGTTGGTTGTCGTGGTGATGGTATTGGCGACGGAACATGAGGGAGAGCAGAAGGAGAACGAGGAAAATGATGAAAAATAAAGGAGATAGAGCAGATAGAGCAGAGGGGGAGGAGGAGGAGGAGGAAGAAAGCACAGAAGAGGGGAGATGATATAGGCAGATAAATGGGAAGTGAAGTCTGGCAATTTCTTTAATTATTGTTGCGTTTGTTGTTGTTTTTGCTGTTGCTGCTTCTGTTACTGTTGTTGTTATTGCTGAGCAAGAAAGAAAGAAACAAACAAACAAGAGAGAGAGAGAGAGAGAGAGAGAGAGAGAGAGAGAGAGAGAGAGAGAGAGAGAGAGAGAGAGAGAGAGAGAGAGAGAGAGAGAGAGAGAGAGAGAGAGAGAGAGAGAGAGAGAGAGAGAGAGAGAGAGAGAGAGAGAGAGAGAGAGAGAGAGAGAGAGAGAGAGAGAGAGAGAGAGAGAGAGAAAGCAAAAGTGAACAATTTAGCATCGAGCCCGGGAAGGAAAACAACCGGCAACGCACAAACAAACAAACAGACACGAACACGTAGCACAAACACCAAACACGTGCCGGACCTGAACAAAACCAGCACACACACGCACACACACACACACACACACACACACACACACACACACACACACACACACACACACACACACTACAAGGCCTCTCCCCCTTCACCCTCCTCTTACTTAATCCTTCTCACTATCAACTTTAAACTTCCCTCCTACTCTTTCCCCTTTTACCACTTCCTTTTATTCTTCCTCTATCTCTCTATCACTCTCCTCCTGTATCTCCCCCTTTAACATCACCAAACCAATCCTCTATTCTTTCCCCGTACTCTTCTTCCACTTCTTTCCCCTTTCTTCTCTCTTATCTTTATCTTCCAATCACTTTCCTCCATTCTCTCCCCCTCTCACATCACCAAACCAATCCTCTATTCTTTTCCCGTTCTCTTCTCCCACTTCTTCACACTTTCTTCTCTCGTTTCTTTACCTCCCAATCGATTTCCTCCCTTCTCTTCCCCATTAACATCACCCTTTCTTTCTATCCCCGTCTAATTCTCCATCTTCTTCCAGCTTTCCTCTTCTCACCTTCCCTTTTTCATCTCCACCATCTTACCCCCTCCTCCCATTTCCTCTCTCTTCCTCTCTCTCTCCCTCCTGAAACTCCAACACCAAGACAAAGAAGAAAAATGCAGCGAAACACAATCCCAGTCCCGTCGTTTGAGCAATTCATTAAAAACGCGACCTGATGTACCCCTTGTTTGCGAGAAAAATACCAAGAAATTAAAAACTCTTGATAACTACGGACCTAGAGAGAGAGAGAGAGGGAGAAAGAGAGGGCAACAGACTGAGGATGGGAGAGGAGAGGGAGAAGGGGGGGTAACTCTTTTGTTCTCCGCCATACAGGACAGACTTAATAATCCCGCACCAATAAGGGCCAAAGTGTACGAGAGTGAAGAGAGAAAGTTGGGTCAAGCCGCCGCCGTGGACCAGAAAGGGAAGGGAAGGAAAGAAAGGAGACGAGATGAAAAAAACCCCGCCTAGGAAAGAAAAAGGATGAGGGGTACACGAAGGAAGAGAAAGGAAGGGAGAAAGAAAGGTGATTGAAATAGATTAATGGGACGAGAAAGGAGGCGAGGAAAATGAAAAAGGAGGTAGAGAAATAGAATAGAGAGGGATGAGAGATAGTAGAAGGGAAGGAAGGAGACGAGATATGAAACAAAAACCGCCTGGGGGAAAAAAGAGGATGAGGGGTACACGAAGGAAGAGAAAGGAAGGAAGAAAGAAAGGTGATTGAAATAGATTAATGGGACAAGAAAGGAGGCGAGGAAAATGAAGGAGGAGGAAGAGAAATAAAATAGGAATTAAGGGATGAGAGATCGTAGGAGGGAAGGAAGGGGAAGAGAGATGAAAAAAAATATCGCCGGGGGAAAAGAGTGAGGAAGAGAGGTACACAAAAGAAGGGAAGGGAAGGGAGAAAGGAAGGTGATTGAAATTAATGAATGGGACGAGAAAGAAGGCGAGGAAAATGACGAAGGAGGTAGAGAAAGAGAATAGGGAGGGATGAGAGAAAACTGAAAGAGGGAGAAGGGGTATTAGGTGAAGGAGAGGGGAGGAAAGGAAAGGAAAAGTGAAGGAAAAGAGGACGAAAGGAAGATGAAGAGTAATGAAAAGGAAGAAAGAGAGAGAGAGGCAAGTGAGATAAAAGTTAAGGGGAAGAAAGAAAAGGAGAACGAAGATAAAAAACGATGGAACGGAAGTGAAGGGAAGGAAAAGGGAAAGGAGGGGACGGAGATGAAAGAAAGGGAAGTAAAGGGAGATGCAGGAAGGGAAAGGAGAGGATGGGGAAGCCATAAAACTTTGCGTGGTGGTGAGTGAGGCGATGGAGGGAAGGGAAGGGAACGGAAGGGGAAGGGGGGGAAAGGGAGGGAAGGGAAGAAGAAACAAAGGATGGGTATTATGAACCTGACAATAAGGAAGAGAGAGAAAAAGAGATAGATAGAGAGAGAGAGAGAGAGAGAGAGAGAGAGAGAGAGAGAGAGAGAGAGAGAGAGAGAGAGAGAGAGAGAGAGAGAGAGAGAGAGAGAGAGAGAGAGAGAGAGAGAGAGAGAGAGAGAGAGAGAGAGAGAGAGAGAGAGAGAGAGAGAGAGAGAGAGAGAGAGAGAGAGAGATAAAGAAAGAGAGAAGGAAAAAAAGAGAAAAAGAGAGACGGAGACCAAACTTGGGGATGACAAAAAGATAAACATAATAAAATAGGAATCTGAAGAAGACATGACAGAAAAGGAATTTAAAACAGAAAGAAGGAATGGTTAGAGAAATCAATGAAAAAAAAAAGAAAGGAATGTGGCAATAAGAGAATAGAACAACAACAGAAAAGAAAAGAAAAAGCAAGAGGCAACAAAACAGAGAAAGAAAAGGAGAAAGATTGGTGCAGAGCTTAAAAGAAAAACCTGAGGCAGAGATTCACGCAGAGGCAGCATCCCTCATGTATCTTCCCTGCAACACACACACACACACACACACACGGGGCAGAGCATCGACCTACATCTGTGCAATAATAAAACTCGCAGCGTGGCGCCAGAGACTCGACCCTTCCCCCGCCGGCTGCTGGGGCGCCTTCGTGACTGTCGCAGGCAAGACACGGAGGGGAGGAGGAGGGATGGAGAGGGGGGAGAGGAGGGCGGGGAGGGAGCAAGAGTAGAAGATAGGCGCGAGAGGAAAGATGTGGAGATGTGGAGGAAAAAGGAATGTGGGAGACTGGAGAGGGACGAAGATAAGGAGGAAACGGGTGTAAAGGAGAGAAGAGGAGGGGCAAGCATAGATAGAAGAATGTGTTGAAAGGAGAAAATAATGGTTAAGGAAGAAGATGCAGAGGAAAAGGGTGTAAGGAAAATTTGAGGAAAGAGAAGCATATATGGAAAAATGTGATAAAAGGAGAAATGAATGGGGAAGGAAGAAGATGAAGAGAAAAGAAAGGTTGAGAGAGAGAGATCAGAGGAGGGAAAAACATAGATCTCTCTCTCTCTCTCTCTCTCTCTCTCTCTCTCTCTCTCTCTCTCTCTCCCCCCCCCCCAGCTGTGCATCGGGAGCGCTTCGTGATTCCTGCAGCTTTATCTCTCTTTTATTCTTTTTTATTACTCAGGAAAACGATGCATGAATTTTACACCTTCCGAATTGCCCTGTTCTTTTTATGCGCTTTATCACTCTCTCTTGCTGCTGATGTTATTATTTTCTCTTTATGTATCGAGTGAGTTTATTCTGTCTGAGGAGGGAAGACTGGGAAACGCGTGGCCGAGGGAGTGTGTATTGTCGCTATCTTAGGCTCGGTGTGTGTGTGTGTGTGTGTGTGTGTGTGTGTGTGTGTGTGTGAGAGAGAGAGAGAGAGAGAGAGAGAGAGAGAGAGAGAGAGAGAGAGAGAGAGAGAGAGAGAGAGAGAGAGAGAGAGAGAGAGAGAGAGAGAGAGAGAGAGAGAGAGAGAGAGAGAGAGAGAGAGAGAGAGAGAGAGAGAGAGATAAAAACTACAAAACATTATCAAAACTCAAATAAATAAAAACGAAACGTAATTACTACACAAAGTCAGTACGCTATTAAAACAAATACGGTTTTTTTTTTCAGACCCACGTAATGAATGCCACACGATATAAAAATACACAAAAAACTTATTGGAAAACCTCAGGCGCTTTGAGTGTTCGAAAAAAAACATTATTGCCGGCAATTAACTTCTGCTTTTAATTCTTTTCCCCCACGAGTGAATAAATCGAGACTATTACCCTCATTTTAGCTATCGCAATTACTAGAGTAGTATTTGTAGCATCATGCCTCGCCCATGCTAACATAAGGATATAAGAAAAGAAAAAAAGAGAAAAGAAAAATATAAGAAGGAAAGAAAAGAATAGAAAGATATAAGAAGAACAGTAAGGAAAAGAAAAAAAGAGAAAAGAAAAATATAAGAAGGAAAGAAAAGGATAGAAAGATATAAGAAGAACAGTAAGGAAAAGAAGAGAAAAGAAAAGAAAAAAAAGATATAAAAGCGTAAGGAGTCTGCTGTTATCCCTTATTTTTTATTATTATTTTTTTTTTTTTACATCTATGCCTATAGCGCCGGTAGGCTTGCTTGAGGGGCCTGGATGGTAGTCGACCCCAGCCCGTCATGGCGCAGGCAGTGTTTATAGTGGCGCCATCTTCTGCAGCAAGTGTAAACCTAAACTCACCCTCCCTCGGTATCCATGAATTTATGTACCCTCCTCTTGAGTGTATATATGGTAATGACACTCACAACATGACTGCCGAGCCTGTTCCATTGTTGAGTCAGAATTTATCCAACTTGAACCAATTGGAAAAGGCGGGAAGGAAAGTGGGTAAGTATGAACGGAATAAGGTACATAGGAAAAAAAGTGGATAGGTAGGAAGAAGAGTAAAAACACCATCCAAGATTCATCCCAGACGCAGCCTCACCCAGCCGTTCAGCGCACCGGCCTCAAAACCTACACAGCATCCCACACAGCCAAATGCAGACTCAGGCCATCCCAGACACAGCCAAACGCAGCCTAACACCTTCCCACATAGCCCCCGCCCAGTTTTCGCACCGGCCTTCCTCCTGCACCATCCCCACACAGCCAAATGCAGACTCAGGCCATCCCAGACACAGCCAAACGCAGCCTAACACCTTCCCAGACACAGCCTCGCCCAGCCGTTTTGCGCACTGGCCTCAAAACATACTTACACCGAATCCCCAGACAGCCACACACCACCCTAGACGAAACCCAGACGCAGCCTCGCACACCCAGCCGTTCAGCGCACCGGCCTCCGCGATATCACTTGAAGCGCCGAGGAACGAAGTAATTAGAGAAGGCGGCGAGAACTAAGAATTGTCGCCCCTCAGGTATTCATGGGGCGCCTGATCATTGCCGCGACGCCATTACTAACCAATTATAGGAGCCCGTCGTTAGCTCTGTGATTGAGGCCAAAGATAACCATATAACGGATGGGCTAATGCGGCTGAGAGTCTGCTGCGGGGAGAGAGGATGAGAGGGAAGGAGGGGCGGGGTGGGGAAGGAGGGCAAGTGCAGGATGAAGGGTTGAAAGGGAGGGAGGGGAGGGAGGGAGAAGATCAAGAAGAACTAATGTGAAAAGACTAAAGTTGTTGATGATGATGATAGTGGTGGTGGTGGTGGTGGTGGGGAGAGAGAGGACAGGGACGAAATGAAAATGCCAAGCTGATAAAACTATATTTGATGATGATGACTTGAAGGAAAAATAAGCAAAAGAAATACTCTCTCTATATGTATCTACCTACTATTGTTATATCTACTACTACTACTAATACTACTAATACTAATAATGATACAAACGTTACTACTTCTTGCAAAACTCTCCTTACAACTAACGCTATCTACCACCTTCACAGCGAATACATATTACTACCCCTTCTGCTCCTCCTCCACTACTATCAATACTTTTGCTAACTCTACGGCCTCCTTCCGTTACAAGTTGCGTTGTGAGAAACATAATTCGTATAACACAACTGATTGGCCCGAGCCACGACAACGCCAACGCCAAGCTAACTTAATCTTACATACTACAAGAAGGTAGAGAGAAGGGAAGACAGAGACGAGAAGTTCATGATAAAGATTGTGATGATGATGATGATGATGATGATGATGATGATGACTATAGGAGAAAGAATAGGAAGGTGAAGTATTAATAACTGTCGACTAAAGAACTAAAGAAACACTCTCTCTCTCCCTCCCTCTCTCCCTCACCCTTCCTCCCTCCCTCTCTCCCTCTCTTCCTCTCCGTGACCGAATTCCATTAAGATCACGACAAAGGGAGCAAGAATGGGTTCAGGGAGCAAAGAAAACCTTCAATATAGGGTGTTACCTCGGCATACAACTCAGGCGAGGGGAGGAGGAGGTAGCGGAAGAGGAGCAAGCGATAGGGGGAAGGCACAGACGAAGGGGAAGAAGGTGGAGCACGCCGATCCCACGTCCTCTTAAACCTAGCCCACAAAACTGCACCGAGACAGAGGCGGCAAAAGTGGCAGCAGAGAAACGATAGGGGGACATGGAGAGAGAGAAGGGCGAGGGTGCAAGAAAAGTTAAGGAAGGGAGAAAGAACGGAAGGAGAATGCGAGGAAGAGGAAGAAAGGAAAGGCCAGGGTACAAACACAAAGGAAGAGGTTACAATCGGTAGGGGAAGAGGAAGAAGAGAAGGAAGTATGCAAATTTAGGGTTGGAGAATGAAAGAGGTGAAGGAAGAGAGGAAGAAAGGCACAAAACGGAAGGGAAGGAAGAAAAAGAAAGTAACGCGAATGAGAGGAGAGAAAGAGAGATAGGAAGGGCGAGATGAAGTGAATCGGAAAGGAATTAACGGCTAAAGAGAATAAATGAAAAGGAAGAAAAAACTGTTTGGGAGAGGGAGAAGGAGGAAAGAATAGAGAGTGAGAAGGGGAACGGAGGAGTGTGAGGCGTGAATCAAAAAGAAAATCGAAGGTGTGAAAGGGGAGATATGAAAAGCAGGATACGGACAAAAAAAATAAGAAGAGAGGATTGAAACACTGAAGGCGATCAAGATGGGGGAATGAAGGAAAGAAAAAGAGAAGACAGGTACGTAAAATTAGGATACAGTAGGAAGGGAAAAGGGAGGGAGAGTGAAGGAAAAAATTAGAAGGTGAGGAAAGAAGAGGAAAGAAACGAAAGCTAGTGAACGGGAAGTAAGGAAAAAAAGAAGATAGGTGAGTAAAATTAGGATACAGTAGGAAGGGAAAAGGAAGGAAAAGTGAAGGGAAAAAAAGAGGGTGAGGAAAGAAGAGGATTGAAACAAAAGCTGGTGAAAGGGAAGTATGGAAAGAAAAAGAAAAGAAAGGGAAGTTTAATTAAGTTACAGTAGGAAGGGAAAAGAAAGGGTGCGCGAAGGTAAAAAGGAGGGAGAGAAAAGGTAGGAGGGGAAAGTAACGAACGCTAGTGAACGGGAGAGAAAATACAGCAGATGAACGAAAGGCGAAGAGAAAAGAAGGCTTGCGTCTTGACCACTTAAATGAGGGCGAGGAAGGGAAGGGAAGGGAAGGGAAGGAAGGAAAAGAAACGAAGACTGGTGAAGGAAACGAAACGAGAGCAGATGAGCGAAAGCCGAGGGATGGTTATTACAAGTTTGCATTTTGACTCCATTTTGCGCCAACACTCATACAAAATGCCGGCTGAATACAAGGAAAACCAAAAATAGAAACGTCATGTCAATCACCATACAAGAAAAGAAGAAATGCCGGGAATAGAAGAAGCCTTAATACAAAGACGCTTTTGTTGTCGTGTTTTCAAAGGCGGACAAAGAAAAGGAAGGCAGATCAGTATGAAAGAGAAAAAGGGAAGCATACGTAAGAAAACTGACAAGAGAGAAGAAGAGGAGCTCGTGGAAGATAGTGAGACATGCAAATACGGAGCAAATATATATATCCCGCAAGACACCCACACTCGTCCTATTTAGAGAAACACACACACGCCAAAAGGATGCTAATATTAACTTCATCATTATTACTACTATGAATATGACCCTTATTATTATATTTCACTGACGCTATGAATATGACCTTTATTATTTTATTTCACTGACACTGAATAAAATAAAAATACACATCAATCCATCTCCTTTAAGTATGAAAATAAAGGCGGAGTCATTTTCTCATTTTTTCCCTTGAATGTTTTTTTTTCTTTTTTTTCTTTTCCGGCCTCCACTTGAAAGTTATATAAAAGTAAAAGTCACTTATAACACTGCTAAACACACTTAACACGCCACAACGTACTAATTCATCCGTCTGTGTGTGTGTGTGTGTGTGTGTGTGTGTGTGTGTGTGTGTGTGTGTGTGTGTGTGTTTGCGTGTGCTAATAAATGTAATCACTGTGACGGTAATGAGCCACACGTTAACCCTCATTACTCATTGTCCTCCTCCTCCTCCTCCTCCTCCTCCTCCTCCTCCTCCTCCTCCTCCTAATCCCCCTTTACCAACATCACCACCACCAGCACTTCTAAACATGCAAACTGAATGCCCTCGCCCCCTCCCGCGATATCACTGCACAAAACTTTCTGGCTCAGCTCATCTCGGGGCTGCTCAACTTTTTTTTTTTAATGCAAGAGTTTACCAGTATCGTTATGCTTTCATCCTTAACACTAGCGTACTCGGGACCAACTTTCGTTCTTCAGTATTCAAACCTTCATACATATTTAATCCTTTCAAGCTTAATCTACTCCTTAACCTGGTAGCAGCGACGGGCCAAATATGTGCCAAGATATAAAGCCCCCAAAATAGGTGATACATAATCTGATCACAAATACTTTTATATATATTATGAAAAATGGTTTGTGTGAGTGATGATTTTTTCTGATTTTTCTCGCTTAGAGGGACCATTAAGAAACATGATCCCCGCTGCTACCGGGTTAATCTATCACAAGCTCTTCCTAGTTTCTCACAAGCCAGAGTGAAAATCAACAGCAGCAAAAAACAGGCCAACCTCTGTCTGTTCCTCAATCTTTCACAAACTCTATTTTTAACATGCCAGATCAAATCCAAAAGAAGCAAAAAAACATACAAAAAAACAGAACCGCCATTGTCTGTTAATCAATCTTCCACAAGCTCGCCCTACTTTCTCACAAGCCATAATCAAAACCAACAGGGGAAAAATTTGGCCCTTCTTTGTTCCTTAATCTTTCACAAGCTCTCCCTTTTTCTCACAAGCTATAATCAAAACCAAGAAGAGCAAAAAACAGGACCACGTAAAACAGACCACCTGGAAATGAGGCCGCGGACGAGCATCAAGAGGCGTGCATAAATCACAGGTTCCCCGAGTCAATTACCTGGGCGGGGAGCAGGTGATGCAGCGGGGACTTCAAAGACAGAGAGAGATAAACTGTAGACACGATGAGGGCTTACGAGAGCCTTTAGAGACGGCGGGGAAGGAAGGGAGGAGGGCGGGAAGGGTGGAGGGAGGGAATATAACGAGTGATTGAAGGAGAAACTTGAAGGAGAGGGAGTATAGTGAAAGAGCAAGTGGGTAGGAAGAGAAAGAAGGAAGGAGAAGGAATGGGATAGGGGGAGTCACTAAGGAAGCAAACATAAGAAAATAGAAAGACTTGAAGAACAGAAGGTATAGAGAGCGAGTAATTGGAAAAGAAAAGAAAGAAGGTGGGAAAAAGGAATGGTAGAGAAAGCGCCACTAAGGAAGCAAACTTAACAAAACAGGAAGAAAAAATAAATAAAACGGTCCAGTGAATATGTTCGAAAATACAATACTAAATAAAACCAATAGAATTACAATTGACTTTTTTACTCTCTTGATGTCGAGCCAAAAATTAAGTCGATGGGAGAGAAGGGACGGACGGGATATAGAGGAAAAAGGGGGGAAGGGACGGACGGGAAGGAGAGGAAGATGGGGGAAGGAACGGATGGGAAGGAGAGGAAGAAGGGGAGAAGGAACAGATGGGAAGGAGAGGAAGAAGATGAGAAGGGACGGATGGGAAACAGAGGAAGAAGAGAATGAACGGATGGGAAGGAGAGGAGGAAGAGAAGGAACGGATGGGAAGGAGAGGAAGAAGGGGAGAAGGGACGGATGGGAAGGAGAGGAAAAAGGTGGGAAGGGACGGATGGGAAGGAGAGGAAGAAGGGGACGGATGGAAAGTAGAGGAAGAAGGGGAAGAAGGGTATAAGGGTGGGAGGATGCGGAGGGAATAAGGAATAAGGGAAAAAATAAAGGCTACCACAGGGACGGGTAAGCCGACTTAAGGCAGCGTATTAGAGGGGAAAGGAAAATTTTGGGTCCTATCAGGGTGTACAGCCGTGTGTGTGTGTGTGTGTGTGTGTGTGTGTGTGGGTGTGTGTGTGTGAGAGAGAGAGAGAGAGAGAGAGAGAGAGAGAGAGAGAGAGAGAGAGAGAGAGAGAGAGAGAGAGAGAGAGAGAGAGAGTCCAAAACTGTTTCCCGTCGCATTATCTTGGCCCTCAGCCCCCGTGATGGCCGGGATTCTCCGCAAACATAACGATAAGTCGCCCTTACGTGGGTCCGCCAATTGCCTACCGGGCCGAGGCGGGGAGCAGCTTGTTCACTGTTGCTCGCACCGTGGAAAGAGTAGACGCAGCTGCTAGACGACTACTGAGTATCTCCTTGAAGACTGACATCCCTTTCCACCACCGCCATATCAGGGACGTGGATCGCTCTTCCTACATTTTTTTTATATCCCTCTTACTCTTCGTCTTCCTCCTCCTCCTCCTTCTCCTCGTCTTCCTCCTCCTCCTCTTCCTCCTCCCGTCTCACCATACGATCAAGGCTTTCATGACCTCCACATTTTTTTACAGGAAAGTAAACAGTTCAAGAGCAAAAAAATGAAGACAAAAAAAAATCCCACTAATCACTGCTCTAATAAAATGGAAGAATAGAGGAGTTGCCTAAAGAGAGGTCAATATCGGACAGTGGCTTTAAGGGTTTCCTATGCTTGTGTTATACATATATGTCTTGTTCAGCAGTTTGTACAGCAGGGGTAGTAGGGTCAAAGTTTACTCAATGCTTCCTTTTTCTATATGAAGGTCACTCTGAGGGGTATTGGAGACCCACTTCGACATCCGTTTTTGCCTACCCTCGAGCATGTTCCTGTTGTCCCAGCGATGCTCAGAAGTGGGTGGCACATCTCTTTCTTTTCCCCTCCCGACATGTCCTAAATATTTTGTTTTCTTTTTCCTTAGGCTTTTCAAAATATTCTTACTTCTACACGCCGGCCGCTCCACCAGGTATTTTTTAATGTTAAACTTTCATTTCCGGTTGTCTCGCAGTAAAAGGCTTTTAATAAAAACTCTTCCCCTCCTGTGAATTCTCAACAACAACGAAGCGGCCGTGAGTTGCCCGGCTAATTGTGCTGCTGGCGGCCAGGGGAAGGTGCCGCGCCGGGCTGTGCTGCGCTAGGAAGGCCCTACTGCACCGCGGAGTCTGGACCCCCACCACCACCACCGCCACCACCACCGCCACCGCAACACACACTCAGCACACACACAACAGCATACACACACACGGCATACTAACAAGAGTACACACACACAAACACACACACGCCCACACACACGCACAAACTGTTTTCTCTTCTACCCACGCAATATGGTTTCACTGTCACGCTCCACGTAAATGCATGTGAACTGTTTATAAGGGAACGACACACACACACACACACACACACACACACACACACACACACACACACACACACACACACACACACACACCTTGTCGCAGACCCCTAATGCTGTACAACAAACACCACCGCACTGCCTCATCAGCCTCCCCCTTTACAGCTCATGCCCTCACTCACGCCTCTAATTAAACCCTAATAATATACAGTTTTTACAATCTCAGCCTAATTCAATCCTCCCCCAACCCCCCTACCCACCCCCACCCACCCCCACATACAGTTACATACATCTAGTACCCACAAGCACATCTGCCTTTATTTCGACCATAGTCTGTACCTTTTTTTTTTTTTCTCCACATTTTCTTTCCCTCCCCACCCAACGCCCTGTTCACTGCCCCTCCTCCATTTCCTTCCTACATTTTCACATCATTTTTATTCCACACACACACACACACACACACACACACACACACACACACACACACACACACACACACACACACACACACACACACACACACACACACACACACACACACACACACACACACACACACACACACACACACTTTTACTTCCCACATACCCGCTTATCTCTCAACGAACCATTCATCATCTCACCCTTCCCTCTCTCTCTCTTACCCTCCGTCCTTTCCTCTCCATACACACATACACAGTTAATCCCCTATACAAGCATTCTTCCCTCCTCCAGCCCAACTCATCTCCTTTCTGTCTTCATTTATAGTGCCTACGTTAGCTGTATTCAACTTCCCTCCATTCCCTGCTGGTCAAAACAAGCTCGTACTCAGCGCTCCTTAATCCCCTACCTTCTTCCCTTCTGCCGCCGCTACCCACGCCACGGTCAGCGCCCTCTGTTCCCGCCTGGCCAAAACACCATCATAATTCCATAAAACTATATTGCCACATTCCGAAGGCTGAGTAGCAGGAACGCGGCGGCGGGATTAACATACAAATAGCGTTATGCGATGCCCGTAAAACAGCTGATGGGTTTGGGGTTTAGGTTTAAGGTGGGTTTAGGGCGCCCCGAGACCCTAGATGGCTGGCTATGACCTCTCTGCTCTCCTTTCTCCCTCACCCCTTATTAACCCGAGGTGTAATGGGGACTAATCGTATAGTTGCTTGGGTCCTGAGTAGGCAGAAAGATTTTAGAGGTGCTCACTTTCTCCTTCCTTCTTGCTATGTAATGAGGGCCTAATGACTGTCCTTGAGGAGGCAAATAATTACTAGAGGATTAGGAGAACAAAATACAGAGGACAGAGGTTACATAGCAGAGTTTAAGGGACTAATTACCGGCCTTAAAGCGGAAAATATACACTTACTCTTATGGAAGCAAACAAGGAAGGGAGAAAGATTGCAGTGGTGAGAAAATAAGATCAAAATACGTGAAACTTGGGTTGGCATGAAACACACTTCTTCGTCTTAAAAACAGAGTAATTAGCGAACTTTAAGACGTTCAACAAACACATGGAAAGCAACAGTGGGAATAGCGATTAGCGGGCCTTTTTTTACACGTTTCTTTGTTTGCCCCTGAGCTGTTTCCTTAGCTGTATAAAAAAAAAAAACAGCGGAAGGTAAAAACAACAGAGTGCAGAGAAAATGAGGTCAACGAGTACGTGAATTTTTGCTTCTTACTGACGCGCTGCTTCCTGGCTCCACGTCCTGCCAAAGCAACGCATAAATGATGGTTCGGGTTCAGGAAGATTGCGGAAGTCTTGCCTTTGAGTTGGCACTTCCTGATGTGGTCTTAATATTGTGGTCTTGTGGTCTGGGTCTGGGTCTTATATATGATTTAGCTTCACTATAATGATTTTATCTTTTTCTCTCGTATTTCCCAGAATTTATAAATCGTTCTTTTACTTACTTGCTCATCAAAAAGGAGTCTTCCGATTATATTTTCTTCGTCTTCGTCATAGGGTCGATGCAACATTAAATTTTTCCCTCGTTCTTCCCTATAAGCCTGGGTGGGTGGACTCGCGCTGTTGTGGGTGGAGGAGGGAACAGAAGCAGAAGCAGCAGAGACAAGCAGAGGCCCAGACTGCTGCTCCGCGCCCTCCTTTTACTCCGCCGCTTCCTGCCTCCTGCTTCCTCCCAACATCCCTCGCTTCGGCTCTTCCTGGTTTTATTATTTATATTCCTCTTACTTTTCGTCTTCCTCCTCCTCCTCCTCCTCTTCTTCTTCCTCCTCTTCCTCTTTTTTTTCTTTTTTTCTTTTTATTTATTTTTCTTTTTTTTTCTTTTTTCTTCTTCTTTTCTTCTTTTTCCTATTATTATTCCTGTTCTTACCTTTCTTTTCTTCTTTTTCTTCGTCTTCTTTTACTTCGTCTTCATTTTCTTCTTCCTCTTTTGCTTCTTCCTCTTTTTCTTCTTATTGTTCTTAGTCCTCCTCCTCCTCCTCTTCCTCTTCCTCTTCCTCTTCCTCTTCCTCTTCCTCTTCCTTCTCCTCCTCCTCCCTGTTTCTCTTGTAATATGGTTAATTTCTATCGTCAACATGGTCTAAGGCTTATCCCGGCAGAGGTGTAGTGTGTGTGTGTGTGTGTGTGTGTGTGTGTGTGTGTATACAGGCGTGTGCATGTTGAAACCTGCAAGCACTCCAAACTTTTTTTTGCTCCACAGTGGACTAAAAGCTTTCAAAAAGAGTCGCGGAAGAAGCAAGGAAAAAAAAGTCTTCAGATTCCAGCCACACACACACACACACACACACACACACACACACACACACACACACACATCTCATTCCTCCCCTTCCTTTCCACTTTTTCCCTGCTTCCCTCCATTCCCTCGCTAATTACAATAAGACTTTCTACTTAAAAAAACATGAGCTTTTTCTTTGGTGATTTATACAATAAGTCCTGTGTGTCAATTTTTTTTATCAATTCCCTTAACCTTGCCTAGCTTTAATACAAGCAGTCACATCAATTGTATGAATTCTCTCTCTCTCTCTCTCTCTCTCTCTCTCTCTCTCTCTCTCTCTCTCTCTCTCTCTCTCTCAAGCCTAGCACCAATTTCTCACTCCATACGACTCATAAACATTCCTCTATTCATTCTTAACTCCCGCTTCTTAATGCTGCAAGTATGTGTTGGTCGTGGCGGCGTTGGTGTGGCTGTGTTGGTCTGGTTGTCGCGGCGGCGGTGGAGGCAGGAAAAGGAGGGCGAGGAGGAGGACGAGGATGTGCAAAAAACAGGAAGAGAAACAGGAAGAGCAGGCAGAAAATAATAATGCCCAAAGTGTAAGGGGACGCAGCACGCAAAGTGGGCCGGGAAATTATTTAAGCGGCATAAAAGGAGGGAAAAATGAAGGAGGAAAAAATACCAAGAGAAGTAGAGATAAGAGAAAAAATATGTAACCTTAAAAAGACCGAACGATGATGAAAGAATGGAGAAAAAAAGATGAACAAACTATTGGAAAAAAAGTTAAATTTCGGAGAAGCTAAAAAGATCAAAAAGAAAATGTAGAGTGATTAAAGAGCAGGGGAAAATAATAGGGAAAGGTAAAAGAAAACGAAAAGGAAATTACGAAAAAGGGAGGAAAGACGATAAAAAAAACCAGAGAAGAGATAACCAAAAATATAATAGTACAACCTCAAAAAAAAACGAGCTATGACAAAAAGAATAGACAAAAAAACAACGCAACAAACTATAAGAGAAAAAGAGAGTGGTACCATTTTGGGGGAGACTAAAAAAAAATCAGAAGAAAACGTAGGGTTGGCAAAAGAAAAGTGGGAAATAATAAGAAAAGGTGAGAGAAAACGGGAGTCTGTGTACATGGCAGGGATTACTGGCCAAATAAGCCTCGAGGAAATTGAACGTCAGACACCAAGGAAGGGGCCAAAAACTGAGGAGGAGGAGGAGGAGGAGGAGGCAGAAGAAGAAGAGGACAAGGAAGAGAAGGTCAGGAGGAGGAGAAGGCACGTAGTAAAGGAGACATAGAGGGAAGGTGATACAGCGTGAGACAGAGGATGAAGGTGATAAAGAAAGGCTAAGAGGCGGAGGCGAATGGAAGAGGAAGGATTAAAGAGGCGAGGAAGGAAAGGAAAAAGTGACAACAGGAAGGAGCTGGAAAGAAAGAGGTCGGGGAAGAGAGGAAGAGGAAGAGACTGAGAAACAAGGGGAAGAGAGGAAGAGGAAGAGACTGAGAAACAAGGGGAAGAGAGGAAGAGGAAGAGACTGAGAAACAAGGGGAAGAGAGGAAGAGGAAGAGACTGAGAAACAAGGGGAAGAGAGGAAGAGGATGAGACTGAGAAAGAAGGGGAAGAGAGGAAGAGGATGCGACTGAGAAACAAGGGGAAGAGAGGAAGAGGAAGAGACTGAGAGACAAGGGGAAGAGAGGAAGAGGAAGAGACTGAGAGACAAGGGGAAGAGAGGAAGAGGATGAGACTGAGAAACAAGGGGAAGAGAGGAAGAGGAAGATACTGAGAAACAAGGGGAAGAGAGGAAGAGGAAGAGACTGAGAAACAAGGGGAAGAGAGGAAGAGAAAGAGACTGAGAAACAAGGGGAAGAGAGGAAGAGGAAGATACTGAGAAACAAGGGGAAGAGAGGAAGAGGAAGAGACTGAGAAACAAGAGGAGGAGAGGAGAAGAGATTAAAAATAAGGAAAAGATAAGACAAAACAGAGAAGAATGGAAATACGAGAAGGAAAGAGGTCAGCGAAGAGAGGAAGAGTAAGAGACTGAGAAACAAGAGGAGGAGAAATGAAGAGATAAAAAATAAGGAAAAAGGTAAGACAAAACAGAGAAGAATGAAAATACGAGAAGGAAAGAGGTCAGCGAAGAGAGGAAGAGGAAGAGGCTTAGAAACAGGAGGAGGAAAGACGAAGAAAAAAAAGAAAAAAAGAAGAGGATAAGGAAGACACTGAGGAACAAGAAGAAAGACGAAGAGAAGAAAATATAAGAAAAAGATAACAAGAGGAAGAAACTGAAAAAATATGAGAGAAAGACGAAGAAAAGATAGGAAGAGGAAGAGGAAGAAACTGAGAAACAAGGGGAAGAAAGAGAGGCAAAGGAGAAATAAATAAAAAAAGATAACAAAAACAGAAGAAAATGAAAAAAAACGAGAAAGAAAGAGGTTGAAGAAGAGAGGAAGAGGAAGAAACTGTGAAATAAAAGGAAGAAAGAGGCGATGAGCAAAAAAAAATAATAATAAAAGAAAAAAACGGGGAAAAATCACATCAAAAGAGCGGATTTTTATAAGGGGGACAAAACTAACCCAAAATACTCGAGTCCTCCCTTTAATCTTCTGGTGTAATGGAAGGGAACGGGAAGGCAGGGGGAGAGGGGGGACAGCGCCTCGCCTCACGGGACGCCGGCGAACATAATTATTAGGATGTCTTATAGTCTATATTTTTTTCATTACATAGTTATTCTGCACCACTGAAACCCTCCTTGTCCACTCCTCCTCCTCCTCCTCCTCCTCCTCCTCCTCTCCCACTTCTTTTTCTTCTCTTCTCTGCTCTCTTCTTCTAGTTCGTCTCTTCTCTCCCCATTGCGTATTTCTTTTCTATTTCCTCTTTGCTTTCTTTATTATTTTCTCTTCTGTCCTCTACTCTTCTCTCTCTGCTCTCTCTCTCTCTCTCTCCGCGGCCCCTTCAATTTGCGTGGATGTTTATGCGTAATTTGCGTCTTCTTATCTGTAAATTGTGGCGTAAAAAATATCGAGCAGAGATTGGTTATCGGCTTTTTTGTCCCTTTAATAAGTTTTCCGGAGTGTATTCAAGACTTTTTATTTTAGGTAGAATTTGCACGCGGAGTGGACACGAGAGAAAGTAGTGACGAATAAAAAAGTTCGAGTCACAGGTACGTTGCGGTCGGCTGGATTCACGAGCTCAAGGAAGGAAAAAATGAGGCGAACCGTATCAAAGGGGTAATTTTCTTTCCAGTGACAAAGGTGAAAGAATAGTTTAAAGTGAACGAAAATAATGCAACGAGTTCTTACGGCAAAAGCTTGAGAGAAAAATGTTGACGCGGTAAAATATATTAAACAAACATATATGATAATAATAATAATAATAATAATAATAATAATAATAATAATAATACCAACAACTATAATAATATCCGTTTAATGGTGTTCACGCCTGAGCGACACTCACCCCGCGGCACTAATCTGCTTATTACATTCCAAGACATGAGTCACCCATGGCCCGGTCCTACCCTACTACCACGATACACCACACCACACCATGCCACACCACAGCACCCCACAGCCACCGCCACCGCCAGAGCTTCAGTACCGTCGATCCGTATAAATCATAAGTCCTGAGTGATGCCGCAGCCTCCACGCACCGCTGCCTCCCCCCCCGCGCGGCGCCTGGGCCCAGTGTCCACACGATCGACAGGGGCTCATATTGACTGGTCCCCGCAGCTTGTATATTAATTCAGACCCGCATGACGCTTCAAAGATCCATTAATTCCAACGCACCGAGGCGTGAAATAAGCGTGCCATCATGCGGTTTACCGGAAATGAGTAAGTATGTGACTATTGGAAGGCCTATTCAAAGCCAGATATTCCCTGCGGATGTCGCGGCCAATGAGCAGATCGTGATTTCACTAGGCAGTCCATTTTAACACACACTTACCCTCCACAGAGAAACTCATATGGACCATTTTTTTCGGGAGATGAGACAGTCTGAAAGACCTAATAAACAAACCATATTAATAAAAACAATTAAAAACAAATAAACAGCTCCCACGAAAGTACCCGTAACAAAATGAGCACTCAAATGTTGAATATCAGCTCCAATAAAAGCACATGAAAAACAAATAAACATCTCCCACGAAAGTACCCGTAACAAAATAAGCGATCAAATGTAGAATATCAGTTCCATGGTGTCTTGGTAGTGTGTCAGAAAATAAAAAGTAGTTGTGATAGTGATGGTGTTTAGGGAGACCTCACCATCACCTACACCATCACCACCACCACCACCACCACGAGAAACTTTGAAAGGGCCTTACGTGAACTAATGATGGTGTCTACGGCTGTCTCCTTCTATTCCCCTTTTCCTTGAGCACTTATTTTCTCCTACCTGTTACGTCCTCCATTTCTCTTCAAGTGTGTAAATCATCTTATTCCTTTCCTAGGCCTAGTTTTCGTTTCTCTCACCTGATCCCTTTGTTTTTTTCTTTCCCCCAATCCTACTGTCGCTTCTATTTCCTCCTTGATCCCTCTTCTAATACCTGCTCCTTCTCCTTGTCTTATCTTACTTACTGCCCTTTATATTCCTTTCTTCCTTCTCAATTCTCTTTATTCCTTTCGTCATGCCTACACGCCCTCCGATATACCTTTCTCGTATAATTAACTCAACTAATGAAACTCAAATAGCCATCTCCCTTCCTTCCTATTCCTTCTTTCCTTCTCACTACTCATTTTATCTCTTTTGCCATGCTTAGACTCCATCCTATATACATTTCTCGCATAGACAACTTAATGCATGAAACTCATACTACCGTCTCCCTTTCGTCTGGTTCTTCCCTTTCTCAGCCTCGAACTGCGGGATAAAAAAACAATAACACTTTTCAGGACACACAGCTTCATGGACACTACGCCAGGCTCGCTCGCTCTCTCTTCCCCTCTCTCCCTCTTACTCTCTCTCGGCCCAGATATTTCCGCCATTCATCTCACGCTTACCGCTCCCTTATCTCCCCGCGTCTAGGCCTGATGAAGCTTCCTCTTAAACATTACTCTTATCACATCCATTCACGTCCCCGCCAACTCCTCGGCCTGGGCGCGGGAGGTAAAAAGGAAGAGAGAAAAAAAGAAGCTTCCTGGCAAACCTTTCCTTTCTCGTCCCTCAAAAACTCGAACAACGTAAAGAAAAGGAGAGAAAGGAAAGGAAAAATGGTTCCCACGAGTGAATCCTCTCGTCCTCTGATCATTAATAAGACACAAAGGCGGGAAACACGGATCAAAAGAGAAAAACGTTTGCGATATATTAAACTTCCTAGTAAATCCTCCGCCTTCTCTTCATAGAATTGACGTTAAGAGAAAGAAAAAATACTGGCAAAGTTTACCCATCCCTTTGAAAACCTCGCAAAAAAAAACACTCTTACAACCTCCATCTAAAAACTAGCAAAGGCCCTCTTAAAAAATCCATGTAGGAAAAAAGGAAAAAAAACACTACCAAAGTTTCCCCTCCTTCTTGAAACTCTAAGCATGTGAACTAAAAGAAAGGAGAAGGGAAGTTCCTAGTAAATAATCGACCCTTTCAACCTTTCAAGAACAATAAGGAGAGAAAAAAAGATTAAAGTGTTTCCCTATCACGGCCTCCCTTCACATACCACCTGCTGTAATATGAATGAAAATAGGTATATATATATTTTTTTACAACTAAAAAAGGAAACAATAATAAAATAAAAAGCCCGCTGCTCTATATGGCCCTATTGCAATTCCTCCTCCTCTCTAACCTTTAAAAAAATTAGTATCGTAAAAGCAAAGGAAAAAATAGGAAATCCTCTAACAGATTCTGCCCTTTTCAAACCACTAGGGCAGAACAAATGAAAATAAATAACTCGTGACACATCTCCCATATCAACACGCAAAAAAAAAAAAGAATCCTCGCATATATAAATTATCACCGCAGAGTTTTAGGGTCAGACATCCAACGCTAAATCTTCAAAACTAGGCCAAAAGAAAACAAGGAATTAAAGAAAAATGACGCTTATAATTAAAAGACAAATTACTGCTTAAACTTCGGCCATAATTTGACCTGGATGAGTTACCTGGGCGAGGCTTGTCGTCCCCAGGCAGGACAAAACGATGCGAAGGAAACGCGTTAGGAGGAGGAAGCAAAGACCGAGGAGGAGAAGGAGGAGAAGGAGGAGAAAGATGAAGAAGAGGAGGAGAAGGATGGAGAAGAGGAGGAGAAGGATGAAGAAGAGGAGGAGAAGGATGAAGAAGAGGAGGAGAAGGATGAAGAAGAGGAGGAGAAGGATGAAGAAGAAGAGGAGAAGGATGAAGAAGAGGAGGAGAAGGATGAAGAAGAGGAGGAGAAGGATGAAGAAGAGGAGGAGAAGGATGAAGAAGAGGAGGAGAAGGATGAAGAAGAAGAGGAGAAGGATGAAGAAGAGGAGGAGAAGGATGAAGAAGAGGAGGAGAAGGATGAAGAAGAGGAGGAGGAGGATGAAGAAGAGGAGGAGAAGGATGAAGAAGAAGAGGAGAAGGATGAAGAAGAGGAGGAGAAGGATGAAGAAGAGGAGGAGAAGGATGAAGAAGAGGAGGAGAAGGATGAAGAAGAGGAGGAGAAGGATGAAGAAGAGGAGGAGAAGGATGAAGAAGAGGAGGAGAAGGATAAAGAAGAGGAGGAGAAGGATGAAGAAGAGGAGGAGAAGGATGAAGAAGAGGAGGAGAAGGATGAAGAAGAGGAGGAGAAGGATGAAGAGGAGGAGGAGAAGGATGAAGAAGAGGAGGAGAAGGATGAAGAAGAGGAGGAGAAAAAAATGAGAGGAACAAAGACGGACTATTTAGCGACATGAAATCAACACACACACAAAAAAAGAAGGATGACGAGGAAATGCAGAAAGTGTTGGAAGATGAAGAGGAAGAGATGAGAGGAGGAAGAAGAGAAAGAGGAAGAGGAAAAAAGAGAGGAACAAAGACGGATTATTTAGGGACATAAAACACCAACACACACACACACACACACACACACACACACACACACACACACACACACACACACACACACACACACACACACACACACACACACACACAAAAGAAGAAAGATGAAAATGAAAAGCAGGAAGTAGTGGAGGATGAACAGGAATAGATTGGAGGAGGAAAGGAGAGAAAAACAGAGACCCGGAAAAAAGGAGGAGGAGGAGGAGGAGGAGGAGGAGAGAGATACAGAGCCAGAAAAAACGGCCGAAAAGAGGATTAAGCCTGAAGGGGAAGGCGAACAGCGCAGTACCTGAAGCGGAAGTTGAAAAGTACGGATTATGTGTGAGAAATAAGTGAGCTCTCTCTCTCTCTCTCTCTCTCATGAATTATTCCTAAAACACAGTCCAGATAAGTGGCTTTATTTTATTTTTTTTAACCTCTGATTTTTTTTCTAGACTCGCGTGTTCCTTTATCTTACTTTACTGATTGGCAAGTTTTTTTATCTTTACGTGAATGGCCTCAGGAAAATATATTGTTAGGGTTCTTTGTTGGCTTACTTACACAAACACACACACACACACACACACACACACACACACACGCACACACGTCCAGTCGACCTCATGAATCAGTCAATACCGTCGTGATGGATATCCTTTGCGTGTAAACTAATGTGTGTGTGTGTGTGTGTGTGTGTGTGTGTGTGTGTGTGTGTGTGTGTGTGTGTGTGTGTGTGTGTGTGTGTGTGTGTGTGTGTGTGTGTGTGTGTGTGTGTGTGTGTGTGTGTGTGTGTGTGTGTTCGCGTCTGTGTACATGTACTTTTTTATTTGTACACCATTATTCATTGCCAGAACCTATCCACGTATAATTACTTGCTATTTACTCACGACAAACACCGTCACAAAATACTACACATTTACCTTGACTTACAACCAGTGCGAGACTTTCTAAATATTTTCTGTGTAGAGAGCGCCAGAGTCTGCTTATCAGTCTCTCGGTCGGGAGCAAACAAACTCTGGACAGAGGAACCGATGAGCGGGCGACAGTGCTGCCCCCTACATGAAGAGCTGCGAAGGTACCTCATTAGTACATAGACTGGAGGCAACGAGAAACTTTGAAAACCTAATTTGCTCATAAACTACTACGAAAAATCGATTGACGCACACTTAACTCACCATGACTAATTAGATGAGCATTATATTGACTGGCGCCAATAAAAAGTCTTGAGGAGCTAGGTTAGTACGTGTGGCTATAAGGTTAACCACCCAGGCGTAGGGAAATAGTTCACATACAGAAAATGTTAACTATTTCGTGTTGTCACTCTGTGTTGTGCTGCCCGACGGGGAGCAAACACGACACCGGGTGAGTGGATGACGGGCGCCCCCGCCGACCACAAGTGTTAAGTAGCAAAAGCACATAGTAGTAGTAGTAGTAGTAGTAGTAGTAGTAGTAGTAGTAGTAGTAGTAGTAGCAGAAGTAATAACAATAGTAGTAGTGGCCTTGACCCTTCCCTTTACCTTCGTAAATAAAAAAAACAAGCCATATACGTTTATTTCGCCGAAGTGCAGCCAGGCGAGTTGTCTCCCTTCCTACATCGACTAATTGTTTTTCTCCTGACGCACACTAAAAAAAACTCGACCCAGGATACTTTACTCACGCGATATTTTTTTTATGAACGCCAGGCTTAACTCTCACAGTAATATATATATTTTTTGTGCTCCGTCTCTTAAACACACACACACACACACACACACACACACACACACACACACACACACGAAGAAACAAATTTATATGAGGTTCGCGGGATTTAATGGTTTTCATTTAATAAGCACTAAATACCATAGCAATTACAATGCCGTGACTCACGCATGAAGCCCAGCTCGCTCCCTTCCCTTCCCTTCCCTTGAACTCCTTTCCTTCCCTTCCTCTCCCTCATGTTGCTTCCCCTTATTTCCCCTTACCTTGTCTTCCTACACTTCCTCCCTCCCCCCCTCCTCCCATTACTTTCCTTCCTTCTCCTTCCCCTCACCTTCCCTTCTCTCCACACTTCTCACTTTACTTTTCGTGCTTTTCCTTTCCTTTCCTTCACTTTCCTTTCATTTCATTTCCTTCTCTTTCATTTTCCTTTCCTCCCCTCTCTTTTTCCTTTCCTTTCCTTCCTTTCCTTCCCTTTCTTTTTCCTTCCCTTTTCTTTCATCCCCTTATCGTCTTCAATCTACTCTCTTTATTCCCATTTCCTCATCTATTCTGTTCTGCCCTTCCCTCCTTTCCCCATTATATCACAGTCTCCTTCCCTCTCCCCACACCTCTCTCTCCATCCTTGCTCCTATTTCTAACCTCCTAAACAGTCTCAGGAGCCTCAACATGAAAGGAGCTCACTGCCACGATCAGAGAGCAAGAGGACGGCCCAGCACAGAGGGTCATGTGGGAGAGGGTTGTCAGGCAGAGGTCCCTAGTCTGCCCGGCCACAATGAGCGCTGGTTAGGTGGTGTTTAGGCTCCATCACTCTCCCGCTGTGCCCCCCGGAGTTAATCGTGGGCCTACTTAGCTGGAGTGGCCCACGCGAGAACTCCCAGCACACGAGGCTTCAGCTCTGCTCTAATGTATTGTCTGTCTCTTTTAACTTCCTCATTCTTCTGTTTTTCTCTTCTCTTTCACTTTCTGTATTGCCTGCTTTTCGTAACTTTCGTGTTCTTCTCTTTTTTCTCTTATATTTCCCTTGCCTTGCCTCGTTTTGACTTATTTAGCCGTGTCGTGGCCTGTCCTACCCTGCCCTACCCTGCCCTACTCTATCCTGCCCTACTCTATCCTGCCCTACTCTGCCCTTCCCTGCTCTTGCTCTTCCCATGCTCTTGTTGGGCACTGCTCTACCCTGCCCTGCTTTTTTCTTCTTTTTTCTCCTCTATTCTATCCCTTTTTTCCCTTTCCTGTCTTTTTCTCCTTCCCATGCTAAATTTTAGTATACGTATTCTACTTTCTTACGCTACTTTACCCTCTCTGCTCTACTTTAAACTATTTTGAACACCGCCTCTGACTTTTACCCCATCGCTGAATAGGGCTCAACAACCCGTCTTCCATCATGACGCCAGACACCAGTGATACTCCCGGCGATTCGTTTAAGCATGAAATTCTTTATACATCAACGCCTGCTGCCTCAATGACCGGCTGGCTAACGGGCGGGCTGGCTGGCTGGTTCTTCAACGGCAACCGCATCGATCAGTCACTCGCTGGGCAGACACAACGCTTCGGACAACATACCCTGTGAAATTAGATGTGCTGCATTCGAGTTATGTATAAGAAGCCATTAAATAAATATAATAAGTTAAAGCCTTTTGTAAGTCAACTCTTATTTGAAAAGTAAAGGAAGCGGGAAAAGTATCAACATAGTAATCTGGAATATACGAAGAAACGAGAATGGTGCGTTTTGTTTACAGAGAAGGAAATATCTCAAGGGCAAAACGCAATTAGAGTGAAGGCCCACAGATAACTGCTTCCACGAAGATAAGCAGCGAACCCACCCACGAGCAGAACAGGAATAGGATGGTTCGCTGAAAGGACCTGGACTGACCGCGCGGTAGGCAAAGGGCGGGGCTAATGAAGGCTTGGCGCTGATCCCCGTCTTCCGATAGCACTGCAGCTTGGAGGCAACCACTCGTGCTGCGTCATCGATATCGGCTCCTTGATCCGGCAGCGCTTCACTTAAAGGTGCTCGTGCTACGCGAAAGATGCAATATCCGTACACAAGTAGCTCTCCTTTACTGCGAATTTAGATTGCACGTTGCTTTTATATCACTGCTGTAAACGAAATCAAGTATACCTCTTTCTTTGCATATATTCAATTGACGCGACAGCAAATTTCATAACTCATCGTGGATTCTTATAATAGGCAATTTTGAATATCGTGTTTTTGACCTTGGGCGGTTCAATCATAACGCAACACTCCATCGCTCTTGCTACGGGCACGTTTTGTTAAGAGGACTTTGCAAGGTTCGTCATTGCAGGAAAGATTCGTTACTCGCGTGAACAGCGTGGCGTCAGGTGTGTTGTGACGTAGCGTGGCCGGGAGGGACGCACTAACCCATAGATCTCGTGCACGTAACCCTGAGCGTGTCTGGTGTGAGGAGGGGGAAGATAAGTCGTCTCTTTCTAACGTGTCACAAGTGATGAAGGGATGCCCATATGTCCACCCACACACACACACACACACACACACACACACACGCACACGCACACGCACACGCACACACACAAAGTTACGCACCCACTCACTCACTATCCGTCAGTGTCTTCCGCGAAAATCTGACTTTCAATTCTCTTCGGATGTTGGGTTATTGCACAGGTAAACACACACACACACACACACACACACACACACACACACAGTCAATCTATCTGCAAGGGTTTTGTGTACCTGTAATTTGTGAGGATTTGGCGACAAGAGAGTTGCCAACGAAATGGAACGTGTGCGAAAAGTGAACGTGTCATATGAACTGATGGCCGCTCACTGGGACACGCGCGCACACACACACACACACACACACACACACACACACACACCAGGGTATTCTAACAGAGACGTCAGTACTGCATAAAAATTGGGACCTAATGTGACTTCTTATTATGAACACAAATAGAAAAAAGAAAAATGTTACCACTGCCATCACTGCCACCATCACCACCATCACCACCATCACCGTCACCACCATCACCATAACCACCATCACCACCATCACCATAACCACCGTCACAATTACCATCACCACCATCACCATCACCACCATCACCGTCACCACTCACCGTAAAAAAAAAACATCAAACACTATATAGCACGAGCACACTTGGAAATCGTCTAAAAAATATTCAACTTCAGGCGTGAAAAATATCATAGTATTGCGACACGGCCTCAAGACTCTTCTGGAAATTAATATGTAGTGTTCAGCAGGAGTGGCGGACAATTTCTTACGTGTTTCAAAATGTTGCTGACGGCCTTATTGCTGTTGTTGTTGTTGTTGTTGTCGTTGTTGTAGTTGTTGTTGTCTGTGGAGGTGGTGGTGCTGGTGGTGTTGGGTGGTGGTGGTGGTGGTGGGGAGTGATGGAAATAACACACTCCATAACCTCTTTTCTTAGTAAGGTTAATTCAAACAGCTACATATTAACTGGACACACTCACAACACACCGCAACTGATTAATTCTCGTGATGACTATTTTATTTTCTGCTTCATTTCCTTCACTGGGGGTAATTCTAATACTTACCCGTTAGCAGAACACAGATTCCAAATTTACACACCCAGCCACACTCACCCACACCCACCCACATGACTCCACCGTAAACAATCAACATTACATAGATTTTTATTTTTGTTCTCATTCAGGGTAATTTCCACACACACACCCACACACACACACACACACACACACACACACACACACACACACACACACACACACACACACACACACACACACACATAAAGGAAAACCCACAATCCCTTTACCATTATCTACATACCAAGGACGCCCCCCCCCCCCCCACACACACATACAAGCTTACAAAAAAATGTCATTCGTGCGTCTGTTATTGGCGTGGAGAAATAAAGTGTTGAACGTTGCCTTGATATTTTTTTCTGTCCTTTTTTATCCTGGCGTCCGCATCGCTCACCAGCGCCGGCAAGACTAATTTTTCATGGCTTCAAGGACAAAAAAAATAAATACGCCGCTTATATCGAAACAACATGGCGGGGAATTTGCAAGAGTGGCTAGTTTTATTTATGTGTGTTTGTGTGTGCGTGTGTGTGTTTGGGAGAGGGGAGGGGTGAGTGTGTGTGTTTGTGTGTGAGAGAAAGAAAAAGAGAGAATAACATTGCAATCACACATCCACATTCTTCTTCCTGACCTCCACTTCCACTCTTTACAACCAAATACCACACCACCACCACCACCACCACCACCACCACGTCATCAATATCACCACCATCACCACCATTACCAAGAACACCAACACACCACAACCCCCAAAACACGAGTAGACACCAAAATAATCACCACCACCACCACGACCATCCCCACCGCAACGACCATCCCACCACCACGACCATAATCACGCCATCAGCTAAGACCAAGGACAAAACCTGACCCCCTGCTCCCCCTAAACTGCAGCTGACGATAATACAGGATCTCTTGCGCTGTATACAACACTCTGGAGCTAAGCCGGGCGGGAGTAAAGTAAATACACAAAAATAAGAGCAGGTAAATCATTCAGTAGACGAGACAAGCTACAGGTATTACGAATTGCCTTTACGTCGGAGTGAGCTGATGGTTCGCGGATGAAAGGCCTCAACCCGCTCCAGCCCCCTCCTCCCACTCCTCCTCCTCCGCCCGGCTCCCCCCTCGCAGCTCAGACGCCCTAATGATCGTGACCCCATAAAGCAAACCCAGTGCCGAGGTTTATCTGTGCGAGCAACGCCTGGAGCGGGGAAACACTTCAGTCGAGCGGGCGAAGAGAGGCGAGGAGATAAAAGTATAAAGTAAGCAAGCGGGAGAGTCCTAAGTGCCATTGTCGTGGGAGGATGAAGGGAGACAAAGTGCGTGCGTGTGCGTGTGCGTGTGTGTGTGTGGGTGTGGGTGTGTCATGACGTAGCATCGCCTCCCCACCGGCAGACACTTGGAAGATTGTGATGTGCTTCTGATCAATAGTGGCGGCGGCGGCGGTGGTGGCGGCGGGTCGGCAGCCACCTGACGCGGACAGCTGGGAAATGACCTACACCCTGGGTCGCCTTCCTTCCTTTCTGGTAGTCATCGTCCTCCTCCTCCTCCTTTTCCTTGTTCCTTGTTTCCCTTTCCTGTTACGTTTTTCCTTTTTTTCCCCCTCATCAATCTTGCTTTCTATTCTGACTACTATCTGTGTTATATTCCACTATGTTTTCTTTTACCAGTCATCAATCGTAGCTCATCAACTTTCTTTCTTATTCCTGGTAATTTTCCTCCTTCTCCTTCTCCTCCTCCTCTTCTCCTTGTTCCTCGTTTTCCTTTTTCTATGTTACGTGTTTCTTCCTTACTCTTCTTCATCCTTGCTCTTCTACTCTCTCTCCTTTCCTTTCCTCTTTCCACTACATTTTCTTCTCTCAGTATCATCTACCTCTGATCATCAGCTTCCTTCCTTCTTCCTAGTCATCGTCCTGCTCCTCTTCCTCCTTCCTCCTACGGTACGTTTTATCCTTTCTAGTCTTCGTTTTCCCTGCTCTTCTACTCTCCCTTCGAACCGTTCTCCCTTTCACTACATTTTCTTCTCCCAGTCGTCAACTCCCTGAACCTGCTCCTCCTCTCTCCAGCCCCCGACACACACACACACACACACACACACACACACACACACACACACACACACACACACACACACACACACATACAAAGGTCAACATCTTTAATTTCAATAAGGCTGTATTTCATATTTTCCCCGCGGCCTCATTATGCAAGAATACACACACACACACACACACACACACACACACACACACACACACACACACACACACACACACACACACACACACACACAAAGGTCAACATCTGTAATTACAATAAGGCTGTATTTCATATTTTCCACGCGGCTTCAATATGCAAGAATACACACACAATCATAACATCCACGCACATTAATCAACAAATGTGAAGGGAAAGTCATGTCTATCGCCCAAACAGGCTTTCAAACATCGGCTTCCGGAAACACACATATTTATGAGGGCGAGAGAATGAAAGCCGCGAGGATAAAGAGCGAAATGCAAAGTCCCACTAGCGGCGAAAGCAGACCAATAGTAGAGACAATTTTTCCTTTTTATTTTACGCCGAAACATTCACCCAAAAAGTTAAGGCCGGGATGAAAGCAGCTTCAAACCCCGCCTGAGTAACTTGGCCACTAGACAAAACGATGATACACGGCCTGAGTTTTCTTCCTTCAGCGCCCATGCTTTGAAGACGGATGTGAATAGCCAGACTGACTGACAGACGCACAACTTTCTGATGAAGGAGATGAATGCACTGGTAGCGATATTGACCGTCTCTTCACTTTCTTCTACTAGACTGTTTTGTTTTCCTATTTATTTGCCTTTTGTGCTATTAGTAATGAAGTCTCTTAAAAGCGTTCTTCTGGTGCCTAGGTTACGTTTATTAGAGATCCACTGATGAACTGGATTTATTTTTTGCTTCCATGGAGGTTGGGATACACACACACACACACACACACACACCACCTGCTACACTCGCTCCTGGATGAGTCTAATAGCAGCAAGAAGGAGGAGCCAGATGCCGTTGCTTCGTGTTTCAACCAACTGGTGCCTCGCTACGTCTCCTGCACCCTCCTCCTCCTCCTCCTCCTTCTCCTCCTCCTGCTCGTCCTCCTCTTACTACCGCGTCTACTACTGCTGGAGGTGATGGTGCCAGGGGAAAGGTAGTTTAGTTTTTCCCTCCGATGAGCTACAAAAGAAACAAGTGACGGTCGAGTTTTCCGTGTGGGCCAGACATTAATTGAGGAGCGTCCTAATTACGACAACGGAGGCGTAAATCACAGGCGTGTTTTATGGGCGACGAGCTGCTGTTAGGGACCGGTTGACGAAGCGGGAGAGTTTGTTATGTTTGCCTGCGTGTCCTGAAGTTACGCGGCTATATTTTAACGGTGGTGGTGGTGGTGGTGATGTTAGTGGTGGTGGTGGTGAACGAGGAAACTGTTACCGGCCGCTACGTTCCATGTGTGTCGTGTTTACATGCGTGAGGGGGCACTGAGGGAAGAGAGGTGGCTCAGACTAGGTGGTGGTGGGTCGGTGGGTGGGTGAGTGGATGGGTGGTGGGTAGGTGGGTGGAGGGATGGGTGAGTGGATGGTCGGGTAGATGGGTAGGAAAAAGAGGAGAAAAAGGAAGAGAATTGGTAAGAAGGCCACGAACAAGAACGCGAAGAGGAACAAGACCAACAAAAAGTGAGGTGGGTAGGAAAAAAATCAGGAAAAGGGAGAATTGGTAAAAGGTCCTTAAAGAGAACAAGAGCATGAAAAACAAGACCAACAAAAAGTGAGGTGGGTACGAAAAATAATGGAGAAAAGAGGGAAGGGGTAAAAATGGCCCTCAAGAACACGAAGAACAAGACCAACAAAAAGTGAGGTGGGTAGGGAAAAGAATGAGGAAAAGGGAGAATGGGTAAAGGGTCCCTAACAAGAACAAGGGTATGAAGAACAAGACCAACATGTAGTGAGGTGGGTAGGAAAAAGGAAGAGGAAAAGGGGAGAACAGGGAAAAGAACAACACGAACAAGAAACGTAAGAACAAGAACAAAAAGAACGATAGGTGGATGGGGAAAAAAAGAGGAGGCAGAAAAGGAAAATGGGTAAAAATAGAACCAACAAGAACAAGAACAAAAAGAACAAGGACAACATAAAAGAAAGAAAGGTGGGTAGGAAAAAAGAAGGTGAATGAAGAGGAGGAGGAGCAAAGGGAGAATCAAGAGGAACAAATTCAATAAGAACACGAGCAAAAAAGAAGGTAGGTTGGTAGGAAACAAAAGAGGAAAAAAGAAGAAAAGATAGAGAGAAATAGAAGCACCAAAAATGATAAAGTCTAAAACAATAAACCGGAAAAAGAGAGGAAGATTACGACAGCTTAGATTGGTTTAAGAGTATCAGAACTAATGAGGAGTAAAAATAAAATGGTGAAGAAAACAAGCGGGGAATGAATGAGAGAAGGAGGAAGAGTAGGAGGAGTTGGCAGCAAGTGTATCTCCCTCGCTCCGTAACGCCTGCACCACGATCGACTCCCTGCCTAACCAGATTACCACAACAGCCTTTGGATAGTGACACGCTCCCTGCCTCTTGCCCTCTCTCGGTTCTTGTGGTTAGTGTTTCAAGGCCCAGGGGGTAGGGGTGGGGGTGTGAGTAGGGGGGGGGGGAAGAGAGAGAGAGAGAGAGAGAGAGAGAGAGAGAGAGAGAGAGAGAGAGAGAGAGAGAGAGAGAGAGAGAGAGAGAGAGAGAGAGAGAGAGAGAGAGAGAGAGACTGAGAGAGGAAGGAGAGAGAGAGAGGAGGAGGAAGAGGAGGAGGAGGAGGAGGAGGAGGAGGAAGAGGAGGAGGAGGAGGAGGAGGATAAAGAGGAGGAAGTGACAGAGTGGAGGAGGGGAAGTGCGCGCTCAGTCCTCTCCGCCGCCAGAGATCAAATCCCTCTCGCCTCTGGTACCTGACCGGCGCGGAAGGGTTGCATGACCGTCATTCCTCGCCCGTGACAAGTGGCCGTTATTGTGTTGCTGTGGCTAGGCGGACATGCGTGGCGGCTCAGGTTTCTCACAAGTGCCATTATAGACATGCCACACCACTGCGTTACTACAGAGTGAATGCCACGAGCTTCCTCTACGCCCACTAACAGCTCTTCGCTCATGTCTAAAGCAGGAAATGGACAAGAACATGTATCCCCGCGCTAGAGAGGAGAATCTTGAACATTGGTGTCATAAATGTCTAATGATTGAATAAAGACACTAAAAGGCACCTGAGAAACCCAGACCAATCATCATGTCGGCATCTTCCACTAATAACCAATCATCATGTCGGCATCTTCCACTAATAATATTTTATTGGAGCGGCGTCCGACCATCAATGCGTTCTGGAGCCAAGACCAAAGAGCGACTGACGAAAAGAAAAGTGTAGTCTTACCACTTTGAGTTCCATGCATTCCCCTTACCTTCTCCCCTCCCGTGAAGGCTGCAAGACCTCTGGGGCTGCAAGCCGAAAAGTGGACACACGAACACAATTGCATACCGGGAACCTCTCTTTCTTCTGGCCTGCGTCCCACACCGAGACATGACAAGCCGTCAAGGTTTTCAATGCAAACTTTTCTTCCACGACCTCCTCGATTCTTAGAAAGGTAAACACACACATACATACATGCATTACCCCCTCCCCCTTAGTCATGCTCAGTTTTCTGTACAAAATTGAAACACGTAAAAAGGAGCCTTGGTATTCAACCCTGACCTGATAACTCAAGGTCTTCCCTCGCACAAACGTTTAGCCTTGTAAGCACACATCCATCCAGAAGAACTGAATCACCTTGCCATGACTTCTCACACGCCCTCCCTTTTCTCCGAGGCTACAGGACCCTTCATACTGCAGAGACAGAGGCCCGGACACTCGGACACACTGGCAGCTGTGACGTGCCGCTGGCAGGAGGACACCCAATCACGGAGCCTCGATCACAGTCATGCACGGCAATTACCGTGAAGATGAGGATGTCCATCACAGCGGCCGGGCGCGAGATTCAGTCCCGGCTGTCTTATTGAAGGAGAAAACGGTTCAACGCCGACCGAACAGCGTGGACAGAAATGGCTGGTCCCTCCACGTTGTCACGCGACGAACGACGGAGCTGACAGAGGCGACAGGGAGAAGGATGCGCCACTCCAACATTATGCGACAACAATGTGATGCTGATTACACGGGAAAACAACTCTCAGTTTGAATGGAGGTGTTGGATGGTGAAAATGTGACCATAACCATTCTCAGACTCTTTGTCCTCTCTTCTCTTCTCTTCTCTCTCTCTCTCTCTCTCCAGCTAGATTGTTGTGGGTTATATCTTCATTTTACTAGCCCTGCCGCGCACACGGAAGAGTAATCACGCGGCCTTTTACTCTGACTCCAAAATATTTCTTCTCTCCTTTTCTCTTCTTGGCATCAACCTCCCAGAGTACGAACCGCTAAATATTAGATAATGTGTCAAAAGTTCCGAGTAGGCAATTCCGTGTATCTTTTTATATTTGGTTCTGCTTTACCCTCTTCTTTCCCGCGTTAACGAAAATGAGGACGAGAAACAAACGCAAAAGTTAAATGCCCAGGTCTTTGCCAGCGAAAAGTTGTGCAGAAACATTCATTTTTATTAAGCGCTAAAACATTGTACATATTTCTTTCGACACTGAAGCGAATAAATAAAACAACAATAACTATAATGGAAAACCTACACTCAAACATTCACACACACACACACACACACACACACACACACACACTCTTCCTTAAAGTCTACAAGCTTTTACATCTTGTTGCGTTCCAGCAAAATTAATTAATTAACCTTCAACGGACCTGGCGCGCACCTGGCCGTGATTACTCAGGTGTGAACAGGTATGAATATTCACCTGTCCGAGGCTGATCAAACAGGTGAACAGTTAGGCAAATGAAAGACAGTGTAATATAAAAAACATGGAACGTATGAGAATGTGAATGTAAAATAGAATAGAAAATCTGTTAAAACAAATTGGAAGGGAAGTGGAGGAGGAAAGAAGAGAGGTGAAAAGGGGGGAAGAGAGGAAGAAGAGGAGTAGGAGGAGGAGGAGCGTGGCAAGGAAGGAAGAGTAAAGGGGATGGAAGAGTAAACGAGTCCAAAATAAAAAATATATATATAAAATGGATAAGATAATTAATGTAAAATGAAATAGAAATCTGATAAAACTAGTTAATCTGTTCTAGAAAGATAAAAAGAAAAAGGAAAAATTAAACTAGATAATAAAAGACCAAGTTTCAGGCAGTTTCTTTTTTATTTTATTTAACAGATTTAAACATAAAGAAAATAATCCGTAAGAGTTAAAAATAAAACACGTGAAATGAAGAGTAAATTAAATGAATATCGACATCGCATAAAACGATGCAGCAATCTCGGAAATTAAAACATAGAGGCAAGAGAGAGAGAGAGAGAGAGAGAGAGAGAGAGAGAGAGAGAGAGAGAGAGAGAGAGAGAGAGAGAGAGAGAGAGAGAGAGAGAGAGAGAGAGAGAGAGAGAGAGAGAGAGAGAGAGAGAGAGAGAGATTGAGAGAGAGAGAGAGAGAGAGAGAGAGAGAGAGAGAGAGAGAGAGAGAGAGAGAGAGAGAGAGAGGAAAAAAACAGGAGAGCGCGGTAAAAAGGATAAATTGAATAATGCAATTTCAATTCAACACGAACACTGAATGACGCAAAATCGGATAAAGCCTCGTTCCTCCTCCTCCTCCTCTTCCTCCTCCACCTCCTCCTCCTCACAGTGAATCGCATGAAATTTCTGTGCATTGGGGAAAGGCGTGCTTTATGTGGCTATTAAGGACGGTAACATATTCAATGGATCTACACCAGCCAAGCTATATTCCTGAAGGACACGGAACTTGGGCCCGGACAAGCGTGTATAGGGCGAGGGGAAGGAAGGGCAAAGAAGGAGAAAACAGAGGAAGGAAGGGGTTAAGGGGAAGAAGGAAGGGGTTAAGGGTGTGGAAGAGACGTTACGAGAAATGGGAGGAAGGGAAGTGGAGAAGAAAGAAAGAGTGGAAACTGCGTAAGGGAGAGAAAGAAGAGAATGGAAGGGGTTAGGAGGACGGAAGTGACGTTCAGAAGATTGGGAGGAAGGGAAGTGGAGGAAGAAAGAAGAGGTGAATAGAGGAAAAGGGAGAGGCGGTGGAGTGTAGGGCGAGGGGAAGGAAGGGGATAAGGGTGTGGAAGGGGAAGGAAGGGGCAGGAAGGTGTAGGAGACGTGGACAGGAACGGAGGAAGGAAAAGCCGAGGAATCAATTGAGGAAGAGAAGTGGAGGAAGAAAAAAAAGAGGTGAGAAAAGGGACGAGAGAATGGAGGTAAAAAGAGGGAAAGGGAGGGAAGGAAAAGGAAAAGCATGGCAGGATAGGAAGTGTTAAGGGTTGAAGAGGCATTTGGAGGAATAGGAGAAACGGAAAAGAAGATAATCAATAATTGAGAAAGGGGAAGTGGAGGACGGGAAAAGAAGTAAAAAGAGGGGAAGGGAAGGAAGAGGGAGCGTGGCAAGTAAGGAAGTGTTGAAGGGAAGGAGGAGACGTGGGGAAGGGAAGGGAGGAAGAAAGAAGAGAGGTAAAAAAGATAGGCAGGGAAGGAGAACGTGTCAGGTAAGGAATGGGAATGGGAAATGGAGGAAGGAAGGGGGAAACTGAGTAAAAATGGATGAAGAGAGGGGAGGGTATATGGAATAAGAGAAAAATGTGAGGAAGGAAGACGGATAAAGAAGAAACAAAAGAAATGGGAAGAGGAAGGAGGGAGGAGGTAGAAAAATGCGGGGAAGAAGGAAACGGATGAACGGGAGGGGAGGAAGGGGACGGAAAAAGAACGTGCGTGAAGGGGAATAAGGAAAGGAACTGGAGGGGAAGGAAATTGAAAAGTAAAGTGGGTAAGAAATGGAAATGTGAACGACGACGTGAAAATGCAGAAATTCCTATACAGGCCTAACGAGATTTTGTGAATAGAGGTTGTGGAGAGGCTGGGAAGGATGCAACGATTATTCCCTTACATACACGGGGAAAAATGATGTATTCCTTTATGTGGATAGCGCCCCCCCCCCTCTCCTTCTTCCTTCCCTCTCCCCTTGCGAATAGCCCCCCTCTCCTTCCTTCCCCCTTCCCTTACGAACAGCCCCCCCTCTCCTTCTTTCCCCTTCCCTTGCGAATAGCCCCCCTCTCCTTCTTCCTTCCCCTTCCCTAACGAACAGCCCCCTCCTCCTACTTCCTTCCCCCTTCCCTTGCGAACAGCCCCCCTCTCCTTCTTCCTTCCCCCTTCCCTTGCGAACAGCCCCCCTCTCCATCTTCCCTCCCCATTCCCTTACGAACAGCCCCCTTTCTCCTTCCTTCCCCCTTCCCTTGTGAGCAGCCCCCATCTCCTTCTTCCTTTCCCCTTCCCTTACGAACAGCCCCCCCCACACTCTCCTTTTTTCTCCCTTCCTTACGAACAATTACTCATGATAAAATTAAATGACGAAACTAAACGAGGCGAAAAAATGTAAAAGCCGGAGATCTCGTGTTGCAAAATTAAACATCACAATGCCTCAATTATACATTAAACAATATTATTTCCGCCCTAATGTGGTTACCCGCCCCCCGTCTCCCCGTGTAAGGAGTAAGTAACACGTCATGATTCAATTACCTTATCAGATTTACCCGAGCAAAAAATTTAACTTGGTGGTGGTGGAAAAAAAAAGAGAGAGAATTGTAACGCGCTACTCGACAACGGCACGCACAGACCAACACTTGAAATACATGCCTTGACAAATTCAAATACTCAGATAAATTAAAGATCCGGCGCTTTTAAAATGCCTGAACAAATTGAAACGCAAGATAATAGAGGCAGCGCTGCAAAAACCTCGCTACTGAAAAACGAAACACACGCCAAAAAATGTGAGAGCGGGAAAAAACGCAGCCATTACCTCGAGGAAACTCACGCACCGAAACTAAAAACAAACTCTTGAGGGTTAAAGAAAAAGAAAAAAGGAAGAAAAAAAATCAAAAGCAAACCTGGAACACTCAGAACTCTAAAACAAAGTCTCCGAAATCGTTAGCATATGAAAGAAATATTATTAACAACCCAAACTATTACAAAAACAATTCAGACATGCCTCTCTCTGTGGTGGACCCCATTTATGTAAGTTCATGATTTGACAATGGAAGAGACATATTTATAGAAGAGATAGACAAGAAGAGCGGGAAATAGATGACATAAGGAGAGCCAAGGGAAGGCCGTATGCCATGTGTGAGGAAACCAAACCGTATATGAAACATTCTCATACATATTGGAAACAAGAATCGACATGTTTTGCAGAGACCGTGACCATCAGTGAAATGATAAAAGCCGCTGCTGCTGCTGATGATTATACTGTTTATGATCCCTATCGACATGAAATAATATTCTAATCAAGTTGCCAAATAACCGGGAAATTAATGCTAATATCGTTATCCCTCGTACCTCTACTCCTAACAATAATAATAATGATAAGAATAATCTCTCTCTCTCTCTCTCTCTCTCTCTCTCTCTCTCTCTCTCTCTCTCTCTCTCTCTCTCTCTCTCTCTCTCTCACCCACATACGGTCAGCAACATCCACGCCCACACACAGCTACTCACTATACTTTTCATTAATAATAATAATAATAATAATAATCATAATAATAATAATAATAATAATAATAATGATAATAATACAGATATATCCAACTTGACCTTTCTACCTCATAATTATATCACGCCGACTAACGATATTTTTTTCACCTCGGGCTTCAATATCAAAGAATAGGTGTTAATAGTTCTTTACCGTGCCACTGTTGCCTCCGCCCCAGCAAACAGAGGTGAGCAGCCACATGTAGTAGAGCGTGGTGGTGGTGGTGGTGGTGATGTACTGTGGTGATAAAGAGCGGTGGGAGTGGGTGGCAGGTTGATAATGATGCACATGGTAATATAATGCGCGATTTTCATTCATTTGTGAGTAAAATCCTGAAATAATGAGTGTGAAGGGACACAGAAGAGGAGGAAGTAGGAGAGAGAGGTAGGGGGAGGAAATGGAAAAGGGGAGAGAAGGGAATTGGAGGAGGAGAGAGAAGAAAGAGATTAGGTTAGGAGAGAGGTAAGGAATGGGAGGAGGAATGAGAGAGAGAGAGAGAGAGAGAGGGGATAGTGATTAGGAATGGGAGGAGGAGAGAGGGGAAAGGGATTAGGTAGGAGAGGTAAGGATTGGGGGGAGGATTGAGAGAAGGGAAAGTGATTAGGAATGGGAGGAGGAGAGAGGCGATGGGAAGAGGAGAGAGGGGAAAAGGATTGAGTCGAGAGAAAGGGAAGGAAAGGGAGGAGGAGAGATGGGGGGAAGGGAGGAGGAGACAGGGGAAAGGACTGAGTGGAGAGAGAGGAAGGGAATGGGAGGAGAGAGGTAGGGGATAGGAGGAGGAGAGAGGGGAAAGGAATTGGGTCAGGAGAGAGGGAGAGGCTGGGAGGCGAAGAGAGGGGAAGGGAATGGGGTCGGGAGAGCGAATGAAGGGGAGGACTCGGGGGAAACTAACTATTAAGCAGAATGGTGAATTTATATGGAGTGAGGGGAAGGAAGAGGAGAAAAGGAGTGCAGGCGAGGGAAAGGAAGGGAAAGGGAATGGAAAAATGGGAAGGAGAGGGAAGGGAAGGACTGGTTATCAAACTTTTAGAGAGGGAGAGTAAGGGAATGAGGGAGAGATAAATTACCATAAAGGGGAGGAGAGCGAGGAGAGCAGCGGATATGGAGATGAAAAAGGAAATAACGGGAGTAAAACGAAACAAGTGGGAGCTAAGGATGGAAGGAGAGGAGGCAAAATGGATGAAAATGTAGTTAAAGGGAAGGAAAGATGAGGACAACTATAAATAAAGTAAAAATAAAACAAAAAAGCGAAGGAAAGTATGAAAACAAATGCGATCTAAGGAAGGAAGAACAGTAAAAATTGTAGGAAAATGTAGAAAAAAAAGGAAAAGACTGAGAAAAAGAGCAAAAATGAAACAGATGAAAAGATGAAACGTTGATAGGAATATAAACAAGAAATAAAATAAAATACATACATAGTTACCTCATTGAAACGCCAAGGTAAAGGCTAAATTAGTACAACAATGGGCGTGAACGGGAGAGGAAGGAGGAAGCCCTGGAGGAAATAAGGGTGAGGAAGAGAGGGAGAGAGAAGAGGGGAGGAAGAAGAGAGGTGAGGGGAAGGAGCCAGAGCTGCAATGAGGGGAATAACAGTAATGCAGATATAGAGGAGAGAAGAGAGAGGAGGAGGGAAAATAAGTGGAGGAATAAGGGAGGATGGAGAGAAAGTGGAGAGAAAATAGCAATAAAACGAAGACAGGTGAAAGAGGATAAAGGAAAGAAAATATAAAGGAAAAGATAAAATGGGAAGAACGGAAAGAAGAGAAAGAAAAGGAGGAAAGTGTAAGAAGGAAAAATGGAGGAGATGAATGAAAAGTTAAGTATAAAATAAGGATAAAAAACGAAGCAGGTGCAAAAAATGAAGGTCAAAGATGCAAGGAAAATATATTCTAATACTTTTCCTTTTCCTCCTCGTCCTTCTGCTCCTCCATCCAAAGCAAATCCCTTCCCTGAACCTCTTATCAAGCGGCACAGTTCACAACAGGCTGAGACCTCCTTCGCTGGCGCCGGTGTTCACAGGTAAGCGAGTCCTTGCCGCCAGGTGATGGGAAGGATCGAGGGAACGAGGTGATGAAAGGACGCGAGGGATGGAAAAAAAACTGAAGGAGATTGAAGTAAAAAGGAGGAGAATACGAAAACCTGAGGGAGAAAAGGTTGAAAGAAACGTGAAAGGAACAATATTGAGAGAAAAGAAAGATATCCGGAAGAACGTTTGAAGGGGGGCAGGAACGGATAGCACTAAAAACGAGGAGACAGAAAATAATAAAGAAAAAAGAACCTGAAGAACGTAAAAAAGTAATTGATTGAAAAGTTATTGATTGTTACAGACTGACTCTTTCTGAAGGAGATTGGAGTAAAAAGATGAAGAATTCGGAGACGTGAAAAGAGGAAGAGGTTGAAAGATAAACGTTAAAGAGACAATATTGCAGGAAGAGAAAAATATCCCCCCCAAAAAAACGTAAAATGGAGGTCATGAAAGAAGGTCACTCAGGACAAGGAGACAAAAATAGAAAAAAAATAAAGAAAAGAACCACAACTAAAAAAAGAGTAAAGGGGATGTTATTGATTGTTACAGACTGACTTCCTCCCTCTATCTGTTTATCTATCTATCTGTCTCTGTCCGTAGTAGCCAGACGCAGTGACATCGATAAACCGTTAATGACAGGCAGGGAGCGAGGCGTGGAGGGACTCTGGCTAATGGCATGCCTTGATTAGATACTCTCCACCCTCCACTACTCTCCTCCACCTCTCTCTCCCTCCCTCCATCAGTGTCCATTTTCCTCCATTCGACCGTCTGCTACCCTCCATACCGTTCCTCTCATCTTCTTTTATTTGCTGTTTTTTTTATTCTGCTTTCTCCTTTATCAGTCTTCATCCTCCACTATTCTCGTCCACTCTTCCTCCATCAGTGTTCATTTCCCTCCATTCCTTCCTCTACTTCCTCCGCCCTCCTCTTACGTTCCCTGTCACTTCTCTGCTCTCTCCTACACCGAACTTCTCCTCCATTATTTTTTTTACTTTTTCCGAACTTATTTACTCTTTCTGTAACGATTCTCTCCTCCCTCACCTCTTCCACTAATTCCCCCCCTTCCTCCTCCCCTTCTCCCCTTCCCCCAACCTCCCTCCTCCACGGCATCGGCAGAAGAATGAGCAAACTTTCCCATAATCAATCAGGTTCGCGTGGCCGGCCGTCAAGCCCCGCAAGACACGCGCGACCCAAATACCCCATCACCTCGCACCTTCCGGGACACTGTTACCTGTATTACCTGTCATGTATATTTTTGTGATAAGGTTTTTATTACTCTCACCTGCTGGCTCATGTCCTTTTATCCTCTAGCTATAATTCCTTCACCTGTGATTTAGACTCATTACCTATTGTCATTTTTTTGTTGTTGTTTATTTCTTTGTCTGTTTTTGCTTCTATGACCTCGTTCTCATCTGCTCCATTCTGTACTTATTGTTTATCTATCTACATTATGTCCTGTTTATATGCCTTTCGTTTACCTGTTATCTATTTCCTTTTATTAATAATTATATAAAAAAAACATTGAATTAGCTCCGAGAAATCATTTTATATCGTGTTCCAGCAAACCTTACTCTACTCCCTTGCCTTGTAGTCACTCCTCCCTCTGCTTCCTTTGCTCTCTCTCTCTCTCTCTCTCTCTCTCTCTCTCTCTCTCTCTCTCTCTCTCTCTCTCTCTCTCTCTCTCTCTCTCTCTTTACTTTACCTCTTGTGGTTTTAATGTGTAAGGCTTCCATCCACGCAAGGACCTCGCTTAGTTCTCCTTCCTCTCCATCTCTCGCTTTCTCGCTCTGTTGCTGTTTCTTTACCTTTCCCCTTCTCTCTGTTTGGGTACTTTTTTGCCTCTTATTATTATTATCTCTCTGTTACGCTTCCATCCACGCAACGGTCCCTGCATCTCTCGCTTCCCCATTCTGTCTCCGTCTCTTTAATTTGCCTCGCCTGTTTTCAATGTACGACTCTGCATTACTTATAAACACGCTAGGTCCCTTGCTTAGTTGTCCGTCCTCTCCAACTCTTGCTCAGTAGTTTTGTCATTCTCTCTTCTTTGTCCAGCTTGTTTTCAATGTACGACGCTGCAGTGCTTCCCTCCACGCAAGGTTCCTCTGTCTCGCCGGCCCTGCACGAGCTGTCCTTATCGACGCGGCCTCCTCGTGCCTCTGACGGATGATGATTTTTTAAGACCGAGGATTGACGCTCCAGAGACAGTTTTCTAGCCGCTTGTGGACTCCTACCCTTCTCCCTTGTCCTCTCTCTTCGTCGTTCTTGTTCCCTTTCCTCCTTCCTGTTCTCCTCTCCTCTTTCTCTCCATCCATACCTTCCTTGGAATAAAAAGAGTGAGTGAGGAGCGAAGACAGAAAGAGAAAATCAAAGGAATAAAAATGGATGAAATAAAAAAGAGGAGAGCGGAGGAATGTAGTATGAAATTAAGACAAAAGGAATAGAAGCGAAGATACAGAAAAAAAGGAGGGAGGGAGAGAGAAGGGAAACCGATACAATGGAATGGAGAAAAGGAAGAATTTGGAGAGAATGGCAAAAGGGAGGGAACGAGAGGGAGGAAAGAGAGGAAGGATGGAGATAACAAGACAGAGCTCAGAGAAGACGAGAATCTATCTCAACGAGGCGGCGGAGGAAAGGAAGAAAGACGAGGAAGGAAGAAGAAAAAAGAAACGAGAGGTATAGACGAAAGAGCAGAAACAGAGAGAAGAGTAAAAATGAAGGAAAGAGAAGGGTGGAGAAAGGGGGATATATGGAAGGAAGGAAAATAGAGAAGGAAAGGAAGAAAGAGGAGGAAGGAATGAGAGGAAAAAGAAACCAGAGAAACAGGAGATATAGACGAAAGAGAACAAATAGAGAAAGGAATAAAAAAAATGTGGAAAGGAGAAGGGTGGAGAAAGGAGGAGAGGTGGAGGCAAGAAATACAAAAAGAGAAGGAAGGATAAAGGGAAAGAAGAGGAATGGGAGTAAAATGAAGGGAAGACAGGGACAGAAAGGAGGAGGTAATATATAAAAATAATAAGGAAAATGTGAAACGGGAGGTGGAGGAATGACGAAGGGGGAATCACCAGAAAGAAGAAATATGAAAAATGAAACCGAAAGAGGAAATGAGAGAGAAAGAGAGAATAGAGGAGAGAGAGAGAGAGGTGGAAACAAGAGTAATAGAGATCTTGGCATTACAGACGAGAGGAAAAAAAATACCTGAAGAACTTCCTGGCGAGGGTGCAGAAAGAGGAGAAGAAAGAGACACAAAGGGGAGCAAGGGAATTTTACCTCCACCGGCAGACGAGCAAAGGAGGGCATCCGCTCGTACGTGCAGAGAATGGAGAAGCTGAGAAGTACAAAGTAACAAAGAAAAGTTGCCGAGTGTCAGTGCAAAAATAGAAAGCCAAAGGAGGGTCAGTACACAAGCTAAAAATATAAATAAAAGCGAAAATAAAAACTAACAATGTATAGCAGACTGGTACATGTGTGGTGGATTTAACAAGGTAGAGAAGTACGCGGTGAAAGAAAAATATAAACAAAAATAGAGTAAGCTTGGGTGTTTCGATTTATAAAGTACTTTTTGGCGCCATTTTTTGAGGCCATACTCGTACTTTTTCAGCCCAACAAAACCACCATTTCAACACACAGCACTGCAACATTCCCCCGCAGATAACGATATAGACAAACAGGGGAAAGAGAAAGGGACAGACAGAGGATGAAATAACAACATTGAGGCACAGACTCGTCCCGTAATTTTATCTTTCAAGTTACAAGTGAATGATAAAACAGATAAAACAAACCCATTTCTAAAGACACAACACTGCAACACTACCACCCACTCCTCCACACACACACACACACACACACACACACACACACACACACACACGGAAACAGACGTGGAGTGGGAAGAAAATAGGGCAAAGAATGTGAAAGAAAACGAGGTGCGGAGCTAACAAGACAGGGTGAGGGGGGACAATAGCAATAATGGTGGACGGGGCGTGTCGGTGAGGCGGCGAACGACACTAAGACGACACGCGAAGAGGCTTAGTCGTTTACTTAAGGTTGTAACAACGAGAACGCCGGCCTGATGATGTGCGTAAGGGTGGTTCATGAGGCGAGAACAGAGGAGTAGTCGCTGCTAACCCCTAACCCGATTATATTTTGTGATAATGAGCTGTCCTGGCTATTATCATTAACCTTACCATTATTTCCATTAGTATTATTAGACTGAGACAGAAAGACAGAGGAAGATAAAGAGAAATATAGGCAGACAGAGATCAGAGGAAGACAAACAGAAATACAGACAGAAAATAAGAGGAAAACAAGCAAATACAAAGACAGAAAAGGAGAGGAAGAGAAACATAAATAAAGACAGACAGAAAGGCAGAGGAAGGTAAAGAGAAATACAGTCAGACAGAGATCAGAGGAAGACAAACAGAAATACAGACAGAAAATAAGAGGAAGATAAACAAACACAAAGACAGAAAAGAAGAGGAAGAGAAGCATAAATAAAAACAGACAGAAAGACAGAGGAAGACAAACAGAAATACAGACAGAAAATAAGAGGAAGACAAACAAATACAAAGACAGAAAAGAAGAATAAGAGAAGCATAAATAAAAACAGACAGAGAGGCAGAGGAAGACAAACATAAATGTAGACGGAAAGACAAATAGAATGACAGACGGAGACAGAAAATCAGAGAAAGACAAACGGAAAAACAAACAGACATACAGACAAATAGAATGACAAAGAAAAGCAGAAAGACAAAGAAAAAGAGACCAACATAATGACAAGAGCAGAGAAAGAGGGAGAAAGAGAGAGCCACAGACAGCCAAAGAGAGCCGTAGCTTACACTCATGCATATACGCCGGCAAAAAGAAAAGGTGAAGAGATAGTAGAGACTCCACGCGGACTACATATGTAAGGGAGAAGAGAATGCAAGAAGAGATGAGCGGCCATGAATACTCCACTTAGCCCGAGAAAAAGGAAAGGAATAGAAAAGAGAGGAGAATATGTGACTCCTAACGCAGACATGAAAAAAATGTATACGGTGGTTAATGAAAAAGAGGAGCAGGTGATAAATAAGACATTAGAGGAGAGAACAAAAGGAAGGAGGTAGAAATAAAGAAAAAGAATGTGATACGCTTGATGCAGAGTATAAAAGACAAAAGAATACGAGAGTTAACTATGATAAAATATGTGACTAGAAATAAAGAAAAAGAATGTGATACGCTTGATGCAGAGTATAAAAGACAAAAGAATACGAGAGTTAACTATGATGTAAAAGGGAATAGCGTAACGTGTCAGAAAAAAAGTTTAAAAGAATAGAGAAAATATGTGGATGAAAAAGAATATGTATGACACTTTTATTATCCTGAGAAGACGAAGATAGGCATAAGAAGGCCTTCAATTAAACATGGAGGAAATAATCTAATATACATCGAAGAAAAAAATGAATAGAGGAATGTGGAAAACAGAAGAAAGACGCTGTTTTATGCATACAGGAAATTAAAAGGAAATATGAGTCAGTTGTGCAGCAATAGAGAAAGACTAAATTCAAGGACGGAAAACCTCAACAGGAAAAAATGAAAGAGAGAAAAAGTAAAGGATATCTGTCAAATCCTGCGACAGAAACGAGAAAAAGAGAGACAAATATAGAGATTCAGAGAGCAAGCAAAAATATACATCACTTCTAAACACACACACACACACACACACACACACACACACACACACACACACACACACACACACACACACACACACACACACACCTGTTAATGAGATACTTTGGCTATTATTATTAACCTTACAATTATTATCATTAGCCTTATTAGACAGACAGAGAGGTGGAGGATGACAAACATAAATGCAGACAGAGACAGAGAAAGACAAACAGAAAGACAGACAGAAAGAGATAGAAACACACACACACAAAAAAAAAAATCGCCCTCACTCACACCTCCACACAAAGTTTCAGTATACGTAAGGCAACAAAAACACCGCTGCTAGTCTACGCAATCCACCAACGGTCTTATTGCATTTATCCACTCTATTTTATTTTCCAGTTTACACATCCGCGTTTCTGTAGCTCCATTTCATCCCGTATACCTTCCTTCACCTCTCACCTTTCACACGATTGCGTTGCTCCACACACTCTATGTAGCCTCACACACTTACATATCATTACTTTATATAAGCTTCATGCATTCATTTTTCACGGTCGATCACACGTTCCAGCTTAAAACACTTACATAACATTGCACTGTATTATCTAGCTTCATACTTTCATATTTTGTCATTCATCACGCCCTTCAGCTTGACACACCTCCACTTCGCTTCATTCTTTTCGCTTCATATGTTCATATTTCATCATCGCCTTTCATTATATCAAAAGCTCGCCCTCTAAAGCTTTACACAGGCTATCGTGACTTTATTTTTTACCTTTCCAGACGTAAAGTTTTCTTTGCTCTGAACATTCCAGAAATATCACGTTTCTTCCTTCTATCAGCTTTACGTGCACACCTTTTTTACCTTCATTTTTAGCGAACTAACGACACTATATTTTTTACAGCTTTTATAGACATCAATGTTCTTTATCGTCAACTTCACCGACGAGCTTCACATACATCAAGGTATCGAAATCAATTTTGCTACATTTTCAACTTTACACGCACATACCGCAAGAATGTACATAAAAACTACTCACTCACACACACAAACACGCACACTAACATACACACAATCCCATCACTTCGTCACCTCCTTCATCACCTCGCCCCACATGACGACGCCACCGCCGCCGCCTCACGCAACGGAAGAGCGAGAGAAGAGAACGGAGGGAGGGGTGGGCGACAGCGCGGCATAACTCAGGGAGACTCGCCTCCTCCGACACAACTTAATATAACTTCGCGGGGTGTCTCTCGCTCGCCGCCCGGGATCTGCTTCACCGAGGTAATGGGCCGACCTTCCTGACTTACGCCCCGGAATATGATAATGGAACTGTAAGACCCGCTGGAGGAAGAGGAGGAAAGCGGGTGAGGAGAGGGAGGAAGAAGATGAGGGGTGGGAAAAGGCTGAGTAGTAATAGTAGTAAATAATGATGATATTGATGATGAATGATGATAATGCATATGATGAAGTGGAGATAGATAGATAGATAGAGAGAGAGAGAGAGAGAGAGAGAGAGAGAGAGAGAGAGAGAGAGAGAGAGAGAGAGAGAGAGAGAGGAGGGGAGAGAGAGAGGAGGGGAGAGAGTTGTGTGTGAGAGCGTCATCGCCCGAGCTACAGCACTGCAAGGTAGAATTGCATAGTTCACGCCATTCCAGAGCCACGCAGGCAGGCAGGAGGGCGGGCAGGCTGGTGGCAGGCCGGGTGCAGACACCTATAAAAAACGGACCAAAAACTCCAGAATGAAAAGATGAAAGAATAAAAACCAACCTGAACACGAGTAAAACTTAACCACTTCACATCAACAAGACCGAAAACGCTTCCAACGCTCGCTCACGCACTCGAAAAGAAACTCAGAGGACCACAAAAATATAATAAAAATAGAGAACGAAATCACCCGGGAGTTGATGAATGAAAGGGAAAAAAGGAGCAAAATATAATGGAGGAATATAAAAATGCATACACACAAAATTCCACACTCACACTAATATTAGAAAACTCGTAAAAGTCGCACGCAGACGAAACAAATAAAAAAAACAAGGAGAATAATAAATAGAAATGACAAGCGCAAGAATCCAACTCCCAAGGAAAAGAAAAAAAGAAAGAAAGAAAGAAAGAAAGAAAGAAAGAAAGAAAGAAAGAGGGAGAAAACTATTGACGCACCACGAAAGTTCTTAATAACACACAACACACACACACACACACACACACACACACACACACACACACACACACACACAGAGAGAGAGAGAGAGAGAGAGAGAGAGAGAGAGAGAGAGAGAGAGAGAGAGAGAGAGAGAGAGAGAGAGAGAGACACACACACACACACACACACACACACACACACACACACACAAACAATGATAAACTTACAAAAAAAACAAAAGGCAAGAAATCTAACGACACAGGGATTCTTTAGACAAACATAAAAACAGCCAAACACAAACAGGGGAGGAATAACCAAACAGCAAACAGCAGACGCCTAACAAAGCGCTCGAGGCCACCACTTGTTTGCTCGAGGCTCAGTTTTTAGCATTCGCCGCAGCGCTCGCCTCGTGACGTCCAATACCCGGAGGTCAACGCGTCCTATTTCACGCCTCCACGACCCCGGAGCCTCACTGCGTCCTTTGCACCGCGACCCTGCATCAAGAACCGACGGCCGATGCGGTTACCTGCCTTCCCCTCCTGCCGCTAGTCGTTGTTATTGTTGTTGTTGTCTGCCTAACCACACTTACCTCCCTTTAACGCACCCCTGTCATGCCTCCTTTTGTCCCCTTGTCTCCCCCGCTATCTACGTGCCCCACAAAATACTCCCCTTGCCACCGGTTGTTGTTATTGTTGTCACTGTCTATTTAACTACATTTACCCTCCTTAAACGGATCCCCCTCTCCCTTTCATGACATATCCCCCTGTCCTCCCTTTTTCCCCTTCCATCTACGAACCCCACAAAATACCCCAGTTATTAATTGTTGTCCCTGTCTATCTAACTACATTTACCCTCCTTGAACATATCCCTCTCACCCTCTCCCTCCTTTTTCCCCTTCCATCTACGTAGCTACACCACCAATACTCCCCCTGCCACCAGTTGTTGTTGTTGTTATTGGTTTCGCTGTCAATCTAACTACATTTACCGCCTCTACCGTACTCATGTTACGTAGATACACCCGCCTCACTCTTCTACGCCATATCCCCTGCTTCCCCCTGTCTTCCCTGCCTTCTACCTACCCCAGCCACTACTCTCCCTGTAAGCTTCCCTCTTCCCCTTGTGACCTGCTGCCTCTCAGCTTCCCCCTCCCCTTCCTTCCCTGCCGTCCTGCCTCAGCCTTATCCCGCACGTTCCCAAATGCTCCTGTCACGCCCTCCCTCCTTCCCCCTTCCCCCGCCGATCCAGCACCGATGTAGCGTTCATAAAGTCCATCCAGAAGGTATTGAATGGCACAGAGGCTGATTGGATGCTATCTCATGCCATCAGAGGGTATATTACTGTTAATATGATAAGACGATACAGAAGGAAAGTCGGATGATTCGATTCCCCTTGCCCCCCACTCTCTCCCTCCCTCCCTCTCCCTTGCCTCCTGCACCCGCTACCCGTCCCCAATTGCGTCTATGCTGCATAAAGGGGATTATACCTCATGACAGCTGATTGGGCAGGATTACAAGCGATCAGGAACAATGGCATCCACCCTAATGGGACGCCGCTCATGCAGTGTTGCGGGTCAAGCTACAATGCTCGTTATGGGGACCTTAATAAGAGCAGATTATGGGATTATTATGAGCAATAGTAGAATAAAGAGAACCTTCATCTATTCGAAGAAAGAGAGGAAGGAAAGAATAATGGAAGGAGGGAAAGCGTGGATTGGCTCGGAGAGGGAGAGGCCGCCAAGCACCTCACTCTGACGCACGACCAGCCCCTCACCGGTAACAGTCATCAGACGTTTAACTTGAGAAATAGTCATGCATAATATTTTCTTCCCTTTACGTTTTTTTGTGATGGAGACAATGTTTAACTTGAGAAATAGTCATGCATACTATTTTTTCATTTTACGGTTTGTTGTGATGGAGACAGTGTTTGAAGTGCATGTTTTTCTTTGGGCCACGTCTTTATTTTTACTTATATATTTCCTTTGCAGCTTAAGAAAGTCTCGTTTATTCGTTTTTTTTACCTAACTGAAGAGAGGAAGAGAAACATTTAACAGCTCTTCTTTTTTTTAATTAAAGAAGCAAAGTTTGTATTTGTTACTCTCTTTGGCAGCGATATATTTATTTTCACCTGTTTTTACCTCCCTTCCAGCCTGAGAAACTGTCTCGTTTACTGAACTTTTTTAAGCTAAAGGATAAAAGCTAACATTTCTCCGCTTTTTCACACACATCTTTACGAGGGATCATTTAAGGCCTTCGTCTGCATTCACACTGACATATTTTCTCATTTTTTCCACTTTCCTCTCTTACCAACTCCAACTTACCAGACACTATCATTTGTATTCGTGTTTTCTTCTTCTTACATGACAAAGCTTCGTTCGTATTCCTCATTCTCGTTTTCATCGCTATATTTATCTCTTCACTTTCTTTTTTTCCGTCTTTTTAGTGGCGTTTCCTTGTTTGGCTCGTCTATGCCCATCCTCCACTATCATTTGTATTAATGTTTTTCTTCTTCTTACATGACAAAGCATCGTTCGCATTCCTCATCCTCGTTTTCATCGCTATATTAATCTTTTCACCTTCCTCTTTTCCGTCTTTTTAATGGCGTTTCCTTGTTTGGCTCCTCTATCCCCTTCCTCGCTCCCATACATGTCCCCTCGCTCCTCTCTTCTCTGTGTATCACTTGGCCTGTTCCCTTCCTTCTCCATCTCCTCCTTCCAGCCTCTCTGTTTCACCACGTAGCCGCTGCCCTCTTCCCCCTCCTCACTCTCTTTTTGCTTCTGGTTTCTGCCTTATATAACAGACTCTTCCCTCATCCCCTCCCAACTCTCTCCCTTTTTTTCTCCAACTTATGTCAAACCACTTAAACTCTCCTTCTCTACCCCCCTTCTACCTTCCCTCTTCCCTTTTTCTCCTTTCCTGTCTTGCGTCTCAGCCCTTAAGTTCTTCCTTCTCCCCTTTCTATCTCTATCCCTTCTATCTCTTTTGTCTCATCCACTGCTCTTTAGTTACTTACTCCTATCCTACCTTCCTTCCTTTCTCTCATCTCCTCCTCCTCCTTCTATCTTTACTGGTTCCTCATAAAATCCTCCCTTTTTTTCCTCCGTTTCCTCATTCAATTATTCCCACCAGCTCCCTCCAAAGGTTTTTTTCTTCCGTTTCCTTCCTCCTTAACTTCCTCCTCCTTCCCCCCTCCATTATAATTCTTCCTGCTCCCTGCGACTACTCCCTTTTTTCTCTCCCCTCCCCACTTTTTACCTCCTCTTTCCTATTTGTCTCTCTTCCGAATAAGAACCACATTTTTCCCTCCCTACTTACATCTCATTCTGTTCTAACTTATCCGCTCCCTTCCTTTACTTAAACTCTATCTCCTCAAAAATGTTCGACTCAATGCTACTTTACCTTTTTTTTTGTCTACCTTTGCCTATAAACTTTCCTAATCCACCTTCCTTTCCTCCCTTAATGCTTACTTGCCAAATTCTTTCCCTCCTTCTCTCTCTCTCTCTCTCTCTCTCTCTCTCTCTCTCTCACTTCTGAAACCTAATCCTGTCTATTTTCCTCCTTTCTTACCCTCTCCTTCCCTTTCTCTCTCCCTTACAACTTCTATCCCTCTCTCTCTCTCATTCCTCTCTCACTTCTGAAACCTAACCCTGTCTATTTTCCTCTATTCTTACCCTCTCCTTCCCTTTCTCCCCCCCTCACAACTTCCATCCCTCCCACTCCCTTTCTCCCCTCCCTCCCTTCTGAATCCTAACCCTGTCTTCTCTCCGCCTTTTTCACCCTTCCTTCCCTCCCTCCCTTCCTCTCATCTATTGCCAAGACGCTTATAATCGTGCTCTCCCTCTCCCTTCCTCTCCTCCTCCGCTCCTCATCTCTTGACAGTTCGTTCTCTCCCTCTCCCCTTCCCTCCATCCATGGCCCTGGAGGTGAAGTCAAGGGCGAGTAATTATCTCTTTTACGCGAGTGACGAGAAGCTGAGAGGGGCAAGGCAAGCATGACGCCGCCCTGACGCTAAGTTGATTCCAGACCCATTTTTCTTTCCCTCCTCCGCAGCCTCGGGAACGGGAGGGAAGGAGGAGACGGAGGGGGAGGGATGGAAGGAGAGAAAGGAAGAGGGAAGACAGGAGGATCGGGACCATTAAAGAGAAGCAGGAGCAGTTAAGAGGAAGGGATGGAAGGAGGAAGGAAGGATATTGGAGAGGATAATTAAGGTTGATAATAGAGAAGGAAGTCATCCTATGGAAGCATTTATTTCGAAATTTGATGAAATTTATTTTTGTTGGAAACTTTGACCTTAGGCGAGCTTTTCGAGTTCAAGTTCAAAGGTCAAGGTCAAGGCCATGCAAGGTGCGTCTTTCCATGAGCTGAAATATGAACCAAGTCTGAAGTCTCTACGATGACGAGAACCGAAGTTATGGCCAATCTGACGTTTTGTGCGACCTTGACCTTGACCTTTGACCTTTAACAAAATAATTAATGGGTTCTATTCTGGATGGACACGAAGCTTCCCTGAAAAATTTATTGAGATATCCGCAAAACTGTGCACAGGAGATTGTTAACGAACGAACAAACAAACAAATAAATAAATAAACATACTGACCGGACCGAAAATATAACCTCCTTCCAACTTCGTTCGCGGAGGTAATAAGAGACAGACAGGAGAGAAAGTGGCAATACAGGAGGAAGAGGAAGTAAGAATAACAAGCAAATGGAGGTAGATCGTGTGGGTAGAAAAAGGAGAAGGAGACGAATGGGAAGAGATTTATCGGGGCAAAACAGCGTCTGTCTGCGGGATGAAGGATTAGTGCGAAGTTTGAGGGCAATAAAGTCAGTTTCATGGAGTTTTTGTTGCCTGTAAAACTCGATGCAAGGGACAGACTGACCTATTCTGTTTGTCATTATTATGTGTGTGTGTGTGTGTGTGTGTGTGTGTGTGTGTGTGTGTGTGTGTGTGTGTGTGTGTGTGTGTGTGTTTCCTGTTAATCCTTTGTACGTGTTTTGCTTCGTATCTACCATTCTTTTTTTTCCCTTTTCTATCTGTCCATTTATTTTACCCTACATATATTTTCATCTTGCGTTCATATTACAATTATTCCTGTATTTAATGTATCATTCTTATCATCGGCCATCCCTTTGTTAGCTAGTCCATTATTTTATCTATGAAACATTTTTATATTTTTTACAACAAAGGAGGCAGCTCAAGGGCACATAAAAAAAAGAAAACAGTAATAAAAAAAAGCCCGCTACTCGCTGCTCCTCAAAAAGAAACAAAAGAGGTGGCCGAAAGCAAGATCAAATACGGGAGGAGAGATGTCCTGATACCCTCCTCTTGAAAGAGTTCAAGTCGTAGGCAGGAGGAAATACAGATGAAGGAAGATTGTTCCAGAGTTTACCAGCGTGAGGGATGAAAGAGTGAAGATGCTGGTTAACTCTTGCATAAGGGGTTTGGATAGTGTAGGGATGAGCATGAGTAGAAAGTCGAGTGCAGCGGGGCCGCGGGAGGGGGGGAGGCATGCAGTTAGCAAGTTCAGAAGAGCAGTCAGCGTGGAAATATCGATAGAAGATGGAAAGAGAGGCAACATTGCGGCGGAGTTTAAGAGGTAGGAGACTATCAGTATGAGGAGGAGAGCTGATGAGACGAAGAGCCTTAGCCTCCACTCTGTCCAGAAGAGCTGTGTGAGTGGAGCCCCCCCACACATGAGATGCATACTCCATACGAGGGCGGACAAGGCCCCTGTATATGGACAGCAACTGTGCAGGGGAGAAGAACTGGCGGAGACGGTACAGAACGCCCAGCCTCGAGGAGGCTGATTTAGTAAGATTTAGCTGATTTAGTAATATATAATTCCAATTCTATGCCATCTACCTCAAACACCTGTACACTCAATCAATTGCTCTCGAGTGGAAAAAGGCCAATATTACCACGATCTTTAAAAATGGAGACAAAAAATAAGCCAGTAATTATCGGCCTATCAGCCTTACGTCTGTCCTAATTAAACTATTCGAAAAAATAATCAGGGATAAAATGATCACTTTCCTTGAAACAAATGAATTGATAACTGATAGTCAGCATGGATTTCGTAGTAATCGGTCTTACCTTACCAACCTATTAACCTTTTTCAACGATGTTTATACATGTTGGGACCCCCGAAGCCCATATGACGTAATTTACCTAGATTTTCAGAAAGAGTTTGATAAAGTTCCTCACGTTAGGCTTATTTCAAAACTGCGTTCCCACGGTATTAACGACCATCTATATGCGTGGATTCATGACTGGCTCACCGACAGAGAACAACGCCACCAGTGGCGTTCCCCAAGGTTCGGTCCTGGGGCCAACACTATTCATAATTTACGTGAACGACTTAGAAACTGATATCCTATCAAAAGTAGCCAAATTCGCCGATGACACCAAATTAGGAGGTACGGTAATGAACAGTCAAAGTTGCGAGAACATTCAATCAGACTTAATAAGACTTGTCGACTGGAGCGAAAAATGGCAGATGAGTTTTAACGTAGATAAATGTAAAGTAATGCACATAGGTGAAAAAAAATCCCAACTTTAAATATCGGATTCAAGGACATGAGCTCAGCGAAGTAAAACAAGAAAAAGATCTTGGTGTCATTAGCAGTAACACTTAAAATGAGTGATCAATGTTCTGCGGCGAGTAAAACAGCCAATATGATGTTGGGATTAATCTCAAGAAACTTTGTTATAAATCACCCGAACTTATGAAGAGATTATATTTAGCATTTGTAAGACCACACCTAGAATACGCCGTTCAGTTCTGGTCACCGAACTTTATCAAAGATCAAGTTTTGCTAGAAAAGATACAGCGACGAGCAACAAAACAAATTCCAGCGCTCCGAAACTTGCCATATGATGAGCGTTTAAAGCGTTTAGATATGTTTTCCCTAAAAAAGCGAAGGATAAGAGGGGACTTAATTGAAGTGTTCAAAATCCTTAATGGATTCGACTACATTAACCCGGATAGTCTATTTCATAGAGACACCAACACAAGAACACGCAGCAATGGTATGAAGTTAAAGGGAAATCGATGTAACACATTGGTGCGCAGAAGTTTTTTCAATAACAGAGTCGTCGATAACTGGAATAGACTCCCACCGTCAGTAGTTAGCGCACAGATTATCAATAGCTTTAAGTCTTCTTTGGATAAGTACTTCAGGGATATAAGATTATACTGACCCTTTTTCACATGTTTTCAGACAGATTGCAACAAGACCTCAACCTATATTCATAATTCTCCCCCACAACCTAGATTGCAAGTAGCGAAAGTCAACAATAGAGTAAAGCAACAGTTAATGTCCGCATGACAGGTGGAGTGAGATGTGGGTGCAGTAAGGTGACAGGGTACTGGTGCGTGCATAGTAACGCCGGTAAAACGAGGATCAAGCCTCCACCTGTGCCACTGAAACTACACCTCACCCATCGTGGGTATTAGGGGTGATTCTGGGGCTGCCCTGTGTAGGCCACTCGTCCTCTTCCAGTCTCCCTGTATTTCTATGTTCTTATGTTCTTATGTAATGAAGTCATTTTTCCCCACAGCTTAGGTTACCAGTAGTGTAAGTTAAGGGTAGTAATTTCCTCTTATTTCTCTCTTTACTGTAAAATTCCCATGGCCCTTTCTTCCTTAAAGGTACATGGTGTTCTCTTTTAACTATTTCCTGCCTGCACCTTGCCGGAGGGAGAGGTGGGTGGGGAGGAGCCTTCATCTTTTCTGTCCTGTCCTACCACACGTAGATTACTAATATTAGCGGTAATAAACAGACACCCTCACCATAGACCGATAGGTCTTCTGGTGTCTGTTCTTCCTATGTATTCCTCCTCCTCCTCTTGCTCTTGCTCTTGCTTTTGCTCTTCCTCTTCCTCTTCCTCCTCTTCTTCTTCTTCGTACTCTGCCCGCAACGCGTCTTAAGACTTCCTCCTCCTCCTCCTCTTCCCTTTCAAGCTCGCGATCGTGTGAAGCTTCAGATAACTTGATACACAGCACTCTCGGATCCTTTGTGTTCTCTCCTTTACTTATTCACTCTCTTACAGGCTCACACACACACACACACACACACACACACACACACACACACACACACACAGAAAGAATAAATAAGCCAGTTCACCGTCATATACAACTCCTCCCTCGCCTGTTGAGTCCCACTTTTCCCTGAGAGAAGTGGCCGTTTAGTAATACTTTCACCGCTATGATTCGTCCCCATATTCTTGCATGAACTAAGAATACGAGCTGAGGGTGTGTAAGGGAGGTGAATTATGTGGACTTATTTCCCTTATCACGGCCATGTCTCACGTTTAAGGCAGTGGTGATGGCTGGGTTATTGGCGGTGATGGGGCTTAAGTATCGTGCTGTAGCCTGTAAAGTATATGTGATTGTACTTTATCCCCTGTGAACGAAAGCTTGTTAAGGGTACGTGTTATTGAATAGACTGATGGAAAAGTGAAGAGAAACTGTTGCCGTATTCTGAGACCTGATGTTGTTAGAGTCGCCGGAACGGGTTATACACACGGTAACATAATCAAAGCAGCTATATAGAGTGTTTCGCGTACCTTAAATATTGACGAAGAATGACAAGTGATAAAAAGAGGATAGACGCAGCACTAAATATTATATGACCTCGATACTTCGCAAAGCTTATGTGTTGTTGATGGAAGTGGCGTGGAGTGAACATAGAGCTAGTTAATGACAAGGCTATGATCACACAATGAGGTAGATTCTACGGATGACGCGTGCCACAGTTCACTTACTTTCCCCCCCACCCCGCCCCCATGCCGTAACAACCATCGGGGAGAACGCGTGGCACGTTTATGAGTGGGAATAAACACGAATGTAGCCTCGGAATACAAAAAATAAAAATGAAACCCGTGCCGTATTCTCTCTCTTTCCGCCTCCTAACTGCGTATGTGAAGCCAGCGCCACACTGGTTTCGAAACACTATCTTTCCTTTCTTCCATATCCCATCCATAACTAAATATAGAACCAGCGCCACATTTTTCTTCCCTCTCTCACTCAACCGCAACTATATATATATGACACGATCCCCCCACACCAATCTTTCCTCCCACCGATCATCCACACTCTCCCTCCACTTCCCAGTTTCCACAATCAACTCAGAGTGAGCGCGTGGCAGGGCCGTGACTAAAAATACACACGGAAGGATCAGCGGAGAGCAAACTGCATATAATAGGAGAGTCACATTCCATTTCCTTCGCCTCACCGTCACGGCAATCACCATATTTTTCTCCTCGGGGCAGAATAAACACGCTGACATCACACACGGGGCTACGAGAGAGAGAGAGAGAGAGAGAGAGAGAGAGAGAGAGAGAGAGAGAGAGAAAGGCCTTATATTTACCTCCTATATCCACCTGCCATCACTGCCATTCCTCCACTCTATGCCTCCTTCCCCTCCCCCTCCCCTTCTTTCTCACCCTTCACCATGCACTCGCTCGTTGCTTCCCTCACCGCCGCCCTGCGAGGTTTGCATATTAATCGCTTTACACTCGGTCGACGCAGACAGTTCTCTCCTCCTCCTCCTCCTCCTCCTCCTCCTCCTCTTCCTCCTCCTCCAATCTGTCCGTCCACCGGCTGGCAGTAGTTTCCGGGTCTGCTCCGAAAGAGGAATTTTTCATAACCATTTTCATATTAATTAGAGAGCCTTCCCCTGTACACGATTTCTCTCTTTCTCTTTCTCTTTCTCTCTCTCTCGTCCTGACAGAGATTTAGTGACGGCGAGGAAGAGGGAGGGAAAAAACACTCTACAGGGCATCGACCTCTTCATGATAAACTGTCGCGTCTTAATATCTTTGAAAAAACATGAGGAATCGATGGATAATATTAACAGAACAAAAAGGGGAAGGATGAAGTGGCAGAAAAACACGAACCTCTCAAAAGCGATCCAATGCTCTTAATAAATCTAAAAGGAAAGACAAAGAACAGGATCCAAACACTTTCAAAGATGAGAACTAAAACAAAAAAAACACCCCGGAATGAAAAAAAAGAATCACAAAACGAATTACACGACCTCCCAAACTATTCTCAATTATAAATGAAAAATAGATGGAAAATATGAATGAAACAGAAAAGACGAAGGATAAAAAGGCACAAAAGAACATGAGCCTCTGAAAAGCGATCCAAACCCCTAACAAAGAATATCCACAAACAAAATATAAAAGGAAAAACAAACAATAGAATCTAAACACTTTAATGGTAAGGAAAATAAAACTAAAAGAAAACACAACACCAGAATGAAAACGAAAAAGGCATACAAAACATAAAATCCTCTGAAAAGTGATCCACACCCCTTAACGAAGAACAAACAAAACAATATCTGAAAGGAAAGACAAACAATAGAATCTAAACACTCTAATAATATGGAAAACAAAACTAAAAGAAAGCACACCAGAATGAAAGAAAAAAAGGCATAGAGAACATAAAACCCTCTCTAAAGCGATCCAAACCCCTAAACAAAACAGAAAAAACAATATCTCAAAGGAAAGACAAACTATGGAATCAAAACACTTTAAAGACGAGAAAAAACACAACCAAAAACACACCAATATGAAAATTAAGAACCCAAAAACAAACTAAACCTCTTCCCAAACTATCGAGTCCACCACACACACAAAAAAAATGAATGAAAACCAAAAGGAAGGAAAACTATTAGACTCCAAACCTTTTAAAGATGAGGAAGTGCATTCATCAGCGGCGGAAAGTTTACCCTCCGCACGAAGCCAACACTAATGTTATCAATGAAAACTTCCCAAAGAAAACTTACTCTGCCCAAGCAATATGCGCCCTGGAGAGAGGAGGGAGGGGGGAGAGGAGGAGGGGGAGAGAAGGGAGGAGAAAATAGGAGAGCTGTAAGAGAAAGAGATGGGAGAAAAGACAGCTGTGAAAAATAAGAGAAGCAACATTATGGAAGAACGAGCTTGTGAAAAGGAGAGACGGGGAAGGAAGGGAAGGGAGGGAGAGAGTGCAGAAGAAAATATTAGTCACACGAGAAAGAGATGGGAGGAAAGACAGCTGTGAAAATAAGAACAGCAACATAATGGAAGAGCTGTAATTTGAAAAGGAGGGAAAGAAAATTGGAAGAGGAAGAGGAAGAAGGAAAAGAAACAGGAGGGAGGGAAAGAGGGGAGAATAAAATATAAAAAAAAGTCGCAAGAGAAAGAAATAGAAGGAAAGACAGCTGTAAAGAATAAGGAGAGCAACATAATGGAAGAGTTGAAACGTGGAAAGAAGAGAAAGGAGAAATGGGAGAGAGGTGGAGAGAGATGAAGAAGAGGAGAAAATGAGAAGCAGTGGGGAAGAAGAAAAAGATCAGATCATAATGAGATCTGAATTATACGAACAGCAAGATATGGAAAGTTGAAGAAGAGAAAGAGAAAGAAAGAAGAGGGGGACAATGGAAAGAAAAGAGAGGGAGAAAAATAATTGGAAGAGTAACAGAAGAAAAGGAGTGAAAAAGAGACAGTTGTGAGAGAGACAGTTGTGAGATGTGTAAAACAAGGCAAGCAAGATAATGGAAGAGAAAGGAGGTGAGAAAAGAAGGAAGGAAAGAAGGAGAGAAGGAAGAGGAGGAGGAGGAGGAAGAGGAAGAAGAAGATACGGTTGTGAGATGTGAAAAATGAGAAGAGCGAGATAATGGAGGAGGAGGAGGTGGAGAAATATGAGAAGAAAAGCCCTGAAAAGAGAGAAAATGGGAGAGTGAGAGAGAGAAATGGGAGTGAAAGAAGTGAGAGAGATGTGACGATAAAGAACTGAAATAGAGGAGGAGGAGGAGGAGGAGGACAAGAAGAAACGAGTAAAGAAGCTGAAGGATTACGAAAGCAACAATGAGAACAAAGAAGGATGAAAGGATAATACAGAAAGATAATGATAAAAAATATAGAAAAGAGGTAGAAAACAGCTAATGAGTGAAAAAAACAGATGAGGAGAAAGAGAAAGAAGATTAGAAAATGCGGTACAGAGAAAGGAAGATAAAGAAAGAAAGGAAGGGAAGAATGGAGAAAGACAGAGGAGGGAAGAAAGAGAGGAAGAAAAAATTAGATGAGGAGAATGAGGAAGAAGAGAAGACAGAGCAATACACAGAGAGATAGAGAAGGAGGGGAAGAAAGAAGGGAATAGAGGAAGACAGGGACGGAGGGAAGAAACGAAGGTAGGGAGAGTAGAAGGAAGGCATAAATGAATCAAAACGTGAATAAATGAATGATCAACTGAAAGAAGGAAGAAAGCAAGAAAGAAAGACTGGAAAGGAAGGGGGAGAATGGAATCAATGCATAAATGAATGAATGATCGACTAAAGGAACGAAATGAGAAAATAAGAACGTAAGAAAAATGGACTATCGAAGAAGCGGTGGGGTTCAGAATTAGGGGGAAGAGGTTGTGGGGGAGAAGTTAAGGGGTAGGAGAAGGGCAGATTGAATAGGGAAAGGGGGAGGAGGGAGCGATGGGGATAAGGGAGAAGGAAAAGGATAGGAAGGGGATCAGATTGCAGGGGAAAGGAGGAGGGCAATGGGGATAAGGGAGAAGGAAGGGAGTAGGAAAGGGGACAGATAGAGACAGGGGGAAAGGGTTAGGAGGGGTAGGGAAACGATAGGAAGGGGTCAGAGTGAAGAGGGAAGAAGGGCGGTGGGGTTAAGGGTGTAGGGAAGGGGTAGGAAGGGGGACAGATAGAGACAGGGAGGAGGGTTAGGAGAGGTAGGGAAAGGATAGGAAGGGGTCAGACTGAAGAGGGAAGGGGGGGGGGGGCAATGGGGACAAGGGAGAAGGAAAGGAGTAAAAAGGGGGACAGATTTAGGGAGGGAGGAGGGGTAGGAGAGGTAGGGAAAGGATAGGAAGGGGTCAGAGTGAAGAGGGAAGGAGGGCGGTGGGGTAGGAGGGGTTGAAATTGAGGGGAAGATGGGGGAGCGTCGCGCCAGGCTGGACACAATGGGGGAAATGACCACGGCGGATGTTTGTTTGTAGATTGTGAAGGTGAGGCGACGTCGCTGTCTCCACTCAACATCCCGCCGCCAATTGCTGTGGAAGCCGATGCGACATTCTTTTGCTGCCGTTCCCCCTCTCTCCTCCCTTCCTCTCTTTCTTCCTTCCTTCCCTCCTTCCTTCCTTCCCTATTTGGTCCCTGCCTGCTTGCCTATCTGCTTATCTTTCTTCCTTCTTGCCCTCCTCCCTCCCTCCCCTATTTTGTCTTCCTGCCTGTCTTCTTTCTTGTCATCTGGTTTCGTCCTTTCTGTTTTATTATCGTATTTTCTTTGCTTTGTTTCCCCATTCGTTCACTGATTCGGATACTTCTTCTTTTACTTTCTATTTTCCCTTCGTCCTTCCTTCCTTATTTCCTTCATTTCTTATTTTCTGCCTTGTTTAAGCTCTTCCGTTTTCCTTCACTCCTTATTTTCTTTCTTTACCTCCTTCCTTCCTTTCTTCCTTCCTTCCTTCCTTCCTTCCTTCCTTTCTTCCTTTCCTCAATCCTTCCACCATTTCTTCCTTCCTTCCTTCCTTCCTTCCTTCCTTCCTTGCTTCCTTCCTTCCATCCTTCCTTCCTTCCTTCTTTCCTTGCTTCCTTCCTTCCATCCATCCTTCCTTCCTTCCTTCCTTCCTTCTTTCCTTCCTTCCTTCCTTCCTTCCTTCCTTCCAACCTTTTCTATCTAAACTCCTGACCAATTCTTGTCACTCCCATTTTATCTCCTTTACTTTCCACTTTCCCTTACAGCTTCCTCCCTTCCTGCTCCCTCCATATCTCCTCCTCCTCCTCCTCCTCCTCCTCGCCTTCCTCCACGGCCATCCCGGAGGTAATGTAATGGGATTCTCTTATTTATATCTTAAAGTCGTTCTATTTTGCTTTTTTTTCTCGTCTTTATGGTCTTCTTCGCTCCTCCTTACGCCATGACCATTTATTTTCCTCTTTTCTCTCCTCTTTCTTCTCTTTCTTTCGTTCTCACATTCTCGTCTTTTGCTGTTTGCTCTCATATTACTCCTTCTCCTCCTCCTCCTGTTTTTTTCTTTCTCCTTCTCTCTTTCACTTACTATTTATTCTTCTCTTTCTTCTCCTCTTACCTTCCTTTCGTTCTCACAGTTCCCTCTTTTGCTACTTTCTTTCTTTTTACTTCATTTCTTCCTTCTAGTCTTCCGTTCCCTCCTCTTCGTTCTCTTTCTCCTTTCATTCTTAATCTCTCCTTTCCTCATCATATCTTTCTTTAATTTCTCTCCTCATTCTTTCCGTTTTCTCTTACTTACATCCTACTCTTTTTCTCTTGCCTTTCACCTTACTCCTTTTCCTCTTTTTATTCTTCTCTCTTCCTCCTCTTCTTCCGTTTTTGCCACTCCTCACCTCTCCTTTCCTCTCCCTTTCCCTTCTCTTTCCTTGACTCCTCCTCTTCCTCATGCCTAGTCTACTCTCCCTTTCCCATCCCTTTCTAGACTTCATCATCCACCTCATCCTCTTCCTCCTCATCTTTCCCTGTGGCTGCTCTCATCAATAATTTACACTGTATCGCCTCCTCCCCTTTGTGTCTGGCCTCGTCTCCACGCATCGCCGCCTAAGGACCGGCGGCTGGTGGCGTCTTGAGGCTCACTGACCCTCGCCCTTGCATCCATTACGAGTTTATAGCCGCTGCTGCCCCCGCCCCGCCCCATAACCCTGACCTGCTGGGGAAGACCTTGGCGTTGTCTGGCTCGTCCGTTCCCTGATACTGCTCCTCTTCTTCCTCCTCCTCAGACTAGCTTTAATGCTATGTTATTTTGGAACTACTGCTTCTCTTTTTTCAGTGATGTCTGTAGCGCCGGTAGGCTTTTCTTGAGGGGCCTCTTTGGACAGCCCCAGCCCGTTAGTGGCGCTAGTTAATTTTATTTATAGTGGCGGCCGTGTTTGTGAGTCTTGCTTGGCCCATGCTGCTCCCCGGTGATCCTCTTGACCGAAGTCGCAGAAGTCAAGGTTGATTGAAGGTCTGGGCAGCATGAGGGTAATCTTACGCCACTCGACGATTATTTAAAAAATCATCGTGCTTCGGTGGGACTCGACCCTAGTCCACCCTAAGGCCTCGGTCTCACCACGCCTGCATGCTGATCACCTTGCCACCGCCTCCACCAATACTAATTCCTAAGTCATTTGTTTGTTGTGCTTCATTATGCTCCTCCTCCTACTACTGCTACTACTACCACTCTTGCTACTTCTACTTTTTTTATTCCTGATACTCCTCTTCTCGCTCCTCCTCCTCAGACTGATTCTAAACTGTTGCTCTTATTAAAACTATTCTTACCACTACTCCAGATGCTCTTGTCCTTTTGTTCTTCCTCTTCTTCATTATCCCTCTCCACCACCACCACCACCTCCTCCTCCTCCTCCTCCTCCTCCTCCTCCTCCTCCTCCTCCTCCCTCCTCGGCTGGAGGGACTGGTGGGAGGGGAGAAGCCTTCGCCTCTGCTGTCCAGTGTCTCTGACTCATAGATTAGAGTAGATGGTAGCAACAACAAACAGCCTAGTTAGGACCAAGAGGTCTGTTGCTGTTTGCTTTTCCTTTGTACTTCTTTGTTATACTACTACTACTACTACTACTACTACTACTACTACTACTACAACCATCTTCCCTGTCAGCTTTAACACTTTAAGAAGAGAGTTTATGTATTACTGATCCCGTGTGTCCTTGGCCTCCGTGCGCCCCGAGATCACGGATAGCAAGGCGGGAACGAGGTCACGAGGAGAGGATGAGGTGGAAGAGGAAGAGGAGGAGGAGGAGGAGGGCGAATAAGGTGAAGGTTAAGTCGATCAAAGAAGCAATGAGGAGAAAATGCCATTCATTCAACGCCTTCATCGGCTTGTCTTTAATCTCTCTCTCTCTCTCTCTCTCTCTCTCTCTCTCTCTCTCTCTCTCTCTCTCTCTCTCTCTCTCTCTCTCTCTCTCTCTCTCTCTCTCTCTCTCTCTCTCTCTCTCACACACACACACACACACACACACACACACACACATACATACACAAACACACACACACACACACACGGTAGGTAACAACAGGATAATAATACACATAAAGAAACAAACTTACATACACACTAACATCCATCTCCCATTACTCGGCGAGTCGTGTTTCACCTGGCGAAACTAATGAAATGTGAAGGGAAAAGTCCGGAGAGTTTAACAATGACACGGATCGTTAGTAGAAAAAACACCCTTCCCTTCCCTTCCCTTCTCATTAGCAAGTTATTCTTTCCAATGGTCACAAATGTCTCCATGCATGAGTTGAGAAATTAAGGCCCCGGTCTAAAATACGTTCACTCCACTCCTGTCTATATTACCGTTCTTGAGGGGTCCAAGTGCGCCATCTATGGGGGAGAAATTAAAACGAGACATCCGTTCCCACTTTCCACGTGCTAGTCGCCTTAAAAATGCCAACCTCTGCACAACTTTTCAGGTAATCCATTCAACGCTGCCCTTCTATTACCTAAAGGAAGTCGGGTGCCCTGGAAGAGGAGGGGAGAGAATAAGAGGTGTAGGATGAAGAGAGGGGGAGGAAAAAACAGAAATATATATAATGATGGTGATAAAGTGGAGGAGGAAAAAAATAGAGAGGGAAGAGGAAGGAGAGAAAGAGGATCTACGGGAGGATGGAAGGTTGGAAGGGGAGACTTAGGTGACATTATGGTTCCTGAGGGAGACTCGAGTTGCCGGGGAGATTTACAGAACATACGGAGGAAGAATAAGAGGAGGAGGAGAGGGAAGAGGAAGGGGAGGAGGAGGAGGAGGAGGAGGAGGAGGAGGAGGAAGAGGAAGCATCGGAGCAGCAACGGTAAAATGAAATAATAAAACAAAAATAAAAGTCCGCCCTAACCATATGCTTCGAAAAACAAAATTCCAGAGGCGGAGAATAAAAATGTGCGAGAAATATTGAACGAGGAAAAAAACATATATATAACAACAACGCCGAGACTTGATATTGAAAGGCAAAATAACTAAATAAACTGAAACACGAAAAAAGGCAAAATAGAAAAGCGTTCGAACACCATGCGCACAGAATTTTCGAACTGTAAAAAGAAAAAAAAGACAGAAATATATAAAACACACAGCAATACTAACAACGAGAACAAAATCACAACAATAATAGCAACACTGGAGCTTCTGATGACAGTAACAACCCAACAAACAAACAAATAAAAATAAACAAAACAAATTAAAATAAAACCAAAGAAGAGGAAAGAGAAAAATAACACTAAAGACACGTCAGCAACTTTATTAACGAGCAAAAAAAAAAAAATGACATAACTCTTGGAAGCGGGGACGAGATGGAGGAGGAGGAGGAGGAGGAGGAGCAGGAGCAGGATAGAGGGCCAAAAAGAGGTAATCAAGAAGAACTTACGTAAGACACACACTACACAACACAAGACAAAGCGGTAATTAACGTTAGCCGTGTGTTCTATAATGATGAAGGTCGTTATAGTCAATGTAATGGTTTTGGTTGTTAGTTATCATGAGACGAGACGTAATAATTGGCAACAAGAGCTAATTATGAGAGAGAGAGAGAGAGAGAGAGAGAGAGAGAGAGAGAGAGAGAGAGAGAGAGAGAGAGAGAGAGAGAGAGAGAGAGAGAGAGAGATATGGTCCTTTTTCTTATCTCTTTCTTGTTTATTTCCCTCTTATTTTCGTTGTTTTCTTATTTATCTTTTTTTAATCACTATATTTTTTTTACTTTCAGAGCGAGAGAGAGAGAGAGAGAGAGAGAGAGAGAGAGAGAGAGAGAGAGAGAGAGAGAGAGAGAGAGAGAGCAGCCATAGAGGTATTTCTCCACCTTCATTACACAAGCACGCTGACTCGCCCCCGTATTCCTCTCTCTCTCCATATGAGCTAAAAACAATCAGCCTTCACCTCCGCTTCTCACTGGAAAAAAACACCAAAGCAAAACAGAATTCAATACGTGGAAAGGAAGAAAAAATGCAGTTATGGTCGTAGTTGTAGAGGTAGTGGTAGTGACAGTAATAGTAATAGTAGTAGTAGTAGTAGTAGTAGTAGTAGTAGTAGTAGTAGTAGTAGTGAAAGCAGTACCCTTTATTGTTTCATTCCGTTCTCCGCTAATTCTTGGTTTTACTACTCGGCAGAATGTTTAATAAAGCTCCGTAAAACATCCGACGAGACACGAGCGGCCGCCAGGTGGAGCTGCGAGGCGCTAAACTTCCCTATCGGATTCCGGGTTTGCTTAAAATTGCCGGCTATTCTTCTTTTCCTAGGTCACGGCCATGCACTGAAGGGGAAGACTTGTGGTAGTGAAGAAACACGGGGGAAAGAGAGGTGGTGAAGACGGGGAATAAATGAGGGAGAGGCGATATGAAGAGGTAGGTATGGTAATTCTCCTATAAAATCTTCTCTGCTCTCTTTTCCTTTGTTTTCGTGTTTTTTTCATTCTTTTTTTATTCATCTTACTTCTCATTATATAAGTTGTCTCCTCTTATCACTCAACTCCTATTTTTCCTCCTCCTCCTCCTCCTCCTCCTCCTCCTCGACCAATATCCAGGTAATCATTGTGAGTGCATTCAGGTGTCGCCTTTCCAACGCCTTGTCCTCACACGCACACTTT
>NC_066533.1:11869511-11879511 GCF_024679095.1 Eriocheir sinensis
AACGACCGGGCGTGTTTCTTTGAAGGCACCAAACGAGGCGACACACCCGCCCCCGGCCTGATTACCCGCCTCTCTCTCTTTCTTCTGGCTCTCCACGTTCACTCTCATTTCCCTGAGTACCTCGTTTCCTTTCTTTCCTCCTCTCATCACATCCCTGTACGCATTTCTTACGCAAAACGTTTTTCCCTCCAGACCCTGAATTTACGAGGCCAAGACAGCGGCGGCGGCAACATCAGCAGGAAGAGTAGCAGAGCCAGCAGAAAGTCAGACCGTGGAGCTAGCTTGGCGTCTTTCCCGCCCTCCCTCCCTCCGCCTTCAGCATGGCGCCGCGGAACACCCTCACTCAACACCAGAAGATCCACATCCGCCGGCAGTTCAGCGGACATTCAGCCACGTGCATGCGGAGCCTTGCTGAGCGCCTCGGGGTCAGCAAAACCACACTGGGCAGCATCCTGGACAAGGGGAGTCACCTCCAGGGGCAGGGCAGCGTCGTGGCGGCTACGTCGCCGCCTCACATAACTTTCGATTTCTTTCAGACGAGTTTGGCGAACTTGCAAGAGAAAGAAGAGGCCGTAAGCTCCGAGAACGAAGGGGTAGGAAGCTTAAAGGTAAAAGAAGAGGATGCAGACCCGGAGAAAGAGGAGGTAGACGGCTTAGAGGTGAAAGATGAGCCCGTAAGCTTGGCAAGAAATGAGGGTGGCAGACTAAAGCGGAATGAGGAGGATAACAAGGCCTGGGAGGAGGAGTCTGTGCTGGCGGAGAGGCTGACGCAGGTCTGCCTCAACGACCCCTCGCCGCCTTACTTCTCCGTGGGCAAGTCTGACCTTGAAGCAATAGAGTCTCGGAACTTGTCGCTGCGGGAGCTGACCACCGCCATGATCACCCTCAGACAGGTGGTGGAGAGCTACAGCGACATGCCCAGGTGGTTCACGTTCATCTTCGACCATATGTTCCAGTTTAACCCACTCGAGGACGACGCCGACCCGGGTGTGTGGAGCGAGGAGCGGGGCACAGCCAGTCTCCCGCCGCGCCAGGACATAGTGTCGGCGCTGCACGTGCTGTGGGACGCTCTACGCAGCGGCCACGACCTGCCGGCCTGGTGCGCCTTCACCCTAAGTCGTGTGCAGCAAAGGTACAGACTCAGACGGAGGAGCCGCCCATCAATCGGTGTCAAGACCAAGATAAGTCGAAGGTCACTTTCTACGTCGTTTTACTCCTGGACGTGTTATTAATAGACATGTTGATTTACCGGTTACGGATTTTTCTTATAGTGTATCTTTTAGTTTTCTGTTTTTGTGTTCGTCCCATTGTTCTTCAGTGTTTATTAAAGAGCTTGTATCCCAGAGGTGTGTGAGGCCATCACTAGACTATTGCGGGGCTCCATCACCCGGACCAAGGAAGGGAGGCAGAGGGGGCGGGGGAGGGAGGGAGGGAGGGAGCGAGGGAAGGTAAAGAAATAAGAGGTGGAGAGGTAGGTAGGAAGGGGCGAGGGAGCGATGATAGGAAGATGAGAAAGGGTAAAGTTGGATGAAAGAGGGATGGAGGGAGGTGCTCTTGTATTTTCGACTCAACGTTCAGAGCCACCGCAGCCTCGAGGGACAGTCCAGGGTCGCGGGTGCCGCCTGTTTGTACGCCGTCCAAGAACTCGAGTAATCACGGCGGCCCCCAGCAACACGGGCCCGCCAGGCAGAGGCGTCGCCTTGAACAGCCACAAGTAAAAGTCTCACAAACTTCCCGTCGCCATCATGCATTTTAATTCTGTGTTCTAAGCCGCCCCGCTACTGCCTCGCCTCCTGCTCTGGCTTTTTTATCGCGTCCATCGCTCCTCCTCTGTCGCTGCTGCTGCTGGTGTCCCCGCCCACCCCGCTGTGTATTCAAATTGACTCTCCCTTTACTGTCACCAACTGATACATTTTTTGCGACAAGTTATTGCAGTTCCCAAATTGTTTTTAGATGTCACACACAACATTCTGGCCGCTCGCCCGTTTTCTTTCCTTGAGAACAAAAAACTAGCTTCGTATCCTACAGAGGAAGCCAGGCTTTTCCCATTTCCCCTGTCAGTCCTCTCCCTGCCGCCACCCTCTCACACCCCAACAATACATCCTTAGCCTAGTAAAAAAGACCTTCACCCCTGCGCCCTAGACAATAGACGAACATCACACACGGCCCGTAAAACACACGCACACTATTTCTTCGCAGCAGGAGTTTCCACTGCCTAGCCCTTCACACAGCGATCTCTGCCTAAAGAAGACTTCATCACGCCTCTTCTTCCTCTTTCTCCTCGTTCTCCTGCTCATCATCTTCTTCCTAATCACCTTATGCCATTACTCCTATTCCTCTTACTTATGCACTCATTCCTCCACCTCCTCCAACTCCTCATCCTCCTCCTCTTCCTCCTCAAGCCTCCATCAAAGCCTAACAGACAGCCCCGTTCCCTCTGAGCCTCACAAACTCCTGAATCCTTTCACCCTCCGCCACCTGGTTAAGCCTCAGGCACGGCGAGGCAGGCACGGAGGAGGAAGAGGAGGAAGTAGTAGTAATGGGATAGTAGGAGTAGGAGTAGGAGGAGTTGTAGTAATATGTGGAAGAGGTGGAGGAGGAAGGGGAAGAGGTGGAGGAGGAAGGGAAGGAGGTGACGGACGGGTTGATCTAAAGGCCTATATTTCTGGCCCATATTTCAGCCGCTCACCCTCTACTCAGCCACAATTTGCAGCCTCGGGAGCTTCGGAGGCGCCGGCTTTGCATATGAAGGCCCGGGCGGGAGTGTGTCACCCGCGGCTCTCCTTCAGCTCGCGAGGCAGGAGAGAGACTGTAATTTAAGGCCCTCCATTTTTCTTGCTGCCGTGTGCCTGCGTGAGCCTTGATGAGCGGTGTGTGTGTGTGTGTGTGTGTCTGTATGGCATTTGCGGCAGCCCGTTTTTCATCCTCAAGTGGCGATAAAATAGTCTCCCCAGAAATGCGTTAATGAACCTCCGCCGAAAGAAAACGGGAAAGACAACTGACAACACGAAAGAAAGAGAGAGAAAAAGGAAGACGAGGAAAATAAAACACACACACGAGTCAGGAAATTCCGTCTAGACACGAGTTGAGTGTGAGCCGAAACAACTACTAATATTTGAGGCGACGTGACGGATTAGAGAGAGAGAGAGAGAGAGAGAGAAAAAGGCATCAGAATCGTAACTATATAATCCCAGCATTCACACTCTCCTTTCCGGGTCTGAGTACTTAGTTTATTATTACATCCTTATTACTAACAGAACTATTTACACGCATGTAATAATTTGTTTTCGCTCCTGTCTGCGTTTCGTTTACCTTCCAATGTCCATGTTATAATTTCACTGCCGCGCCTGGACTTCCTTCCGCTCGGCATTAGTACATTAACATTTTTTGCCCGTCTGCACATTAACGTTACAGATCTCGCAAAAGTGGCGCCCCGCTACATTTAACATAACCTGGTTGTGATTTTTTTTGTCTGTTGAACGCCCTCTCTCTCTCTCTCTCTCTCTCTCTCTCTCTCTCTCTCTCTCTCTCTCTCTCTCTCTCTCTCTCTCTCTCTCTCTCTCTCTCTCTCTCTCTCTCTCTCTCTCTCTCTCTCTCTCTCTCTCTCTCTACTCGTCCTCGTCCTCGTCCTCCTCCTCCACCTCATCCTCGTCCTCCTCCTCCACCTCCTCCTCGAACGTCTCCTCTCCTTCCTTACCAAGCACTAACACTTGCATAGTCCTTCCCCCTCCTCCTCCTTCTTCCCCCCTCCTCCTCCTCCTCCTCGTCGTCGTCGTCGTCCTCGTCGTCGTCCTCGTCCTCTTCCTCTTCCTCTTCCTCCTCCTCCTCCTCCTCCTCCTCCTCCTCACCGTTCACGCAGGCACACGGTGAGCAAGAAAAATGGAGGCCCTTAAATTACCGTCTCGCCTCTTGACTCCCGCGCCGAGGAGGGCCGCGGGGGCGCAAAAAACACCGCAGGTATCTGGGTCTGGAGTCTTTAATTTTCTTCCTTTTCACCAGAAGTCTGGCAATAAAAGTAATTCTATCCGCTTCACGAGAGCATCTGGGAAGCAATGATCCGATTATGGCTCAGCTATCTCGCGGAAGACTTGCCCAAGTTAAAATTTTCTCTCGCCGCCTCATAATAATTACTGTCTTTGGAAGCATTTTCTTTTATAATCCTCCGCATTACGGCTTTATTTTGGTGGCTGCCATATTATACGTATATATAAATAGAGCGACAGTGAATGATATATAGATGGATACACGCACACACATTGTTGCATAATATTTACTATAATACTCCTAATGCGGGGTAATTGCACGGCTCATTATAATTAATGAACGGAGACACGCCATTCGCGGCATATTAATGATTGTTACATCGACATGGATGGACGGCGGGGCATGCAGAACGTGCACACACACACACACGCACACGCACACGCACACGCACACGCATACACACACACACACACACACACACACATATACACACACACATCTATACAGTTTTTTTAAAGGGGCAGTGATAAGAGTGATATTTTTCTCACTTATTTTTTTGCCCTTAATTAATCTACTTTCTTTACCGTAAACACAAACACACATGAAAAAAAACCCACTACTGAACAGGTACGTCAATCTTGTGTTAGAGCAGCGAATCCACAACACATGAAACACCAACATCCATCACTTTTCTCCTCATCTTCGCTGCATCCACACACCTTCACATCGGTAAGTGGAAAAGATGAGCACGTCGTCTGCGGGACCGGCTTCTTCATCACGCCTAAATCAGCGGTGATGGTTACGCTCACCTTCACCTTGTGCAAATCAGGCAATTACTGCACAATAACAGCCTCGCGCGAGACACCTGCCGCAGCGAGTCCTCAGGTGGGCAGAGTTGTGCGCGCCATTACCATTGAGACTATTTCTTGACACTAACTCGGCGAAACGGGCAGCTGCGGCGGGGAGGATGCAAAGCTGTTTATCACGGTTATTGTTTGCGGGGGAGCTAAAGTAGATTTGGTAGCGGTGGTGGTAATGGTGGTGAGAATAGAGGCGATGGAAGTGGTAGTAGTGATGGTAGTTCAATGGTAGTGATTATGGTGTAAGTAGTAATATTAGCAGTAGTAGTAGAAGGAAGTACGAAACAGTGGTGACATGTGGGAGAGAGAGAAAGGGAAAAAAAAGAGCAATAAATAGGAATAAAAAAAACAGCAAAACGAAAAAGGAGGAAGAAGAGGAGATGGAAGACAGAGGAGGAAAAGGAGGAGGTAGAGGAATGGTAGTAGTAGAAGTAGTAGTAGTAGTAGTAGTAGTAGTAGTAGTAGTAGTAGTAGTAAATCAGATCTCTTAATTATGATGAAACTAATAATGCTGCTAATCAGACTAATCGCAGCCACAACATCCACCAACACAGTAATTAATGGCATCTCGTCAACTCCATAACCCCGTCCCCATCACCCCCTCCATTACCCCGTCCTTCACCCCCTCCATTACCCCGTCCCCTTCACCCCCTCCATTACCCCGTCCCCTTCACCCCCTCCATTACCCCGTCCCCTTCACCCCCTCCATTACCCCGTCCTTCACCCCCTCCATTACCCCGTCCCCTTCACCCCTCCATTACCCGTCCCTTCACCCCTCCATTACCCGTCCCTTCACCCCTCCATTACCCCGTCCCTTCACCTCCATTACCCCGTCCCCTTCACCCCCACCATTACCCCGTCCCCTTCACCCCCTCCATTACCCCGTCCCCTTCACCCCTCCATTACCCCGTCCCCTTCACCCCCTCCATTACCCCGTCCCTTCACCCCTCCATTACCCTGTCCCCTTCACCCCTCCATTACCCCTGTCCCTTCACCCCCTCCATTACCCCGTCCCCATCACCCCCTCCATTACCCTGTCCCTTCACCCCTCCATTACCCCGTCCCTTCACCCCTCCATTACCTCCATTACCCGTCCCCTTCACCCCTCCATTACCCTGTCCTTCACCCCTCCATTACCCCGTCCCTTCACCTCCATTACCCCGTCCCTTCACCCCTCCATTACCCGTCCCTTCACCCTCCATTACCCCGTCCTTCACCCCTCCATTACCCGTCCCTTCACCCTCCATTACCCCGTCCCCTTCACCCCTCCATTACCCGTCCCCTTCACCCCCTCCATTACCCCGTCCCCTTTCCCCCCTCCATTACCCCGTCCTTCACCCTCCATTACCCGTCCCTTCACCCCTCCATTCCCCTCGCCCTTCATTACCCCGCTCCCTTCGCCCCGCCACATCCCTTCACAGTCGCCTTAGAATTAATCGCACTTGATACAGCTCGGGTTAATTAGCCTCAATTATCTTCATTAGCCACTGAAAGGATACCATAAATAGCAAACGAAGGCACACTCCAAATTAGAGACACGGCAGGAATAGACAGACAGACGCAGACAAGGACAGACAGAGGGAGGGAGGAGGAAATTGGCAACATACACAAACTGTCACTCAAAAAAAAAGGCAGTAGAGGGGAAAGAGGAGAAATGTCAAAAAGAGAACGAACGAAACGGAGAAGGAAAAGAGGACGAGGAAGAGAAGTGGACAGACAAACAGACAACCCAGAAACAGGCCAGGCAGCAGCGCACGAAGCAAAACAAGAGCATGAGGCAGAAAGACGGAGATACAAGGGAGATACAAACAGGGAAAGGGACACTGGAAGGTAGAGATAGTGAAAACAGAAGCATAAAAGCGGCGAGTGTGAGGAGGAAGATACCCATAAAAGATGATAGCAAAGGAGAACACTAAACAGGAGAGGAAGAAACACACACACACAGAAAAGAAAAAGCATACGAGTAGGGGAGGAGGGGATAAGGGCAGTACCATAAAGGAAAAGAAAGAAATAGGTCAAAGGAGGGAAAACAAGATAAGCGGAACAACTTCAGAGAGAAAACAACTTCAGCAAACAAGAAGGGGACATTAAGGAAGAGTGATAAACACACATAAAGAAGGATAGGTGAAAGGATGCACTAGAGAGAGAGAGAGAGAGAGAGAGAGAGAGAGAGAGAGAATAAGAGAATAAGAGAGCAAAATAAGGAAGAGAAACAGCACATGGAACAAGAGGAAGAAGAGGAGGATACCGAAAACAATGGAGGAGGAAGAGGAGGTTGAAAAACAGAAAAAAAAATTAACACACGGATAAACGGTTAGGGGAGAGAACACACCAAAGAGAGAGAAAGAGAACAAAACAAGAAAAAGAAAACCTGCTTACAGAACAGGAAGAAAAGGAAAATGGGAAGAAAAGAGACGGAAGAAGAGGAGGAGGCTGAGAAACAGGTCAGGATGAGCATGTGATGTTGTGCTTGGCTGTGATAACAAGGGATTGGCCTCCTGTAACGCATCTGCCACAAAGGCCTCGTCCAATTAAGCCGAAGGACGAAGGACCGTACCCGTCTGAGCCTCTGAGGGGTATTAAGGGCGCCAAGTCTAGATCAAAAGAGCTCGGGAAGGGAGGATTGAGTATTGCTGTCAAGCCTTGTGTGTGTGTGTGTGTGTGTGTGTGTGTGTGTGTGTGTGTGTGTGTGTGTGTGTGTGTGTGTGTGTGTGTGTGTTTCTCCTCTTTAAAAGTATAATAATTACTGTTGGACATATTTTTTTTTAGTTAAGTAGGATGTACGAGTATATGAGCGTGTTTGTGTGTGTGTGTGTGTGTGTGTGTGTGTGTGTGTGTGTGTGTGTGTGTGTGTGTGTGTGTGTGTGTGTGTGTGTGTTTCCAGGCCCGAGAGTGAGCAGTCCACGTTATTTTCACACATTTTGGGAAGCGGCGCCGTAATCTCCCTGATGCTCGAGGTACATCAGCCGTAAATTCAGAGCTTTGGCTAATGGCACCTTAGACCGTTCACCTGGCACTACCTACCTGCCTGCCTGTCTGCCTGCCTTCCCTCCTATCCACGTGCCTATCTGCCAGTCTGTTTCCCAGTCTGCCTGTCTACCTATACTCTTCCTCCTCCACCTCCTCCTGTTACTTTTAATACTGCCACTGCTTTTAAGACATTTCAACCTACTACTAAACCTCTCCCAATTTCTCTCCTTCTGCTCATCTTCCTTCTCTCCTTTTCCACTCCTCTCCTCTCCTCTACTATCCTATCCGACCCTCTCCCCTACCAGCTTCACCTCTCCTCTCCTCTCCTCTTCTCCCCTCCTCTCCCCTTCCTCCGTCTCCTTATCTCAGTTTACCATCTTGGGACGAAGCAAAAGTCCTTATGGAAGCCGAGTTCAATTTCGGCAAGATCTAGTCAGCTGCAGGATGGGGAAAAGAGAGAGAGAGAGAGAGAGAGAGAGAGAGAGAGAGAGAGAGAGATGGTGGAGGATGAAAAGGAAGAAGGAAAGCAGAACAGTAGCAGCAGTCCGGAGGAAAGAAAGCATTGCGGGGAAGAAGGGTGAAAAGAATGGAAGAAAAGACGAGGAAGCAATATCAGGAAGTGGTCAGGAGGAGAAAAGAGGGAAAGAAACCGAAAGAAAAACACACCGGTCGATCTGCAGCCCACTAGAATCTCAATCTCTCTCTCTCTCTCTCTCTCTCTCTCTCTCTCTCTCTCTCTCTCTCTCTCTCTCTCTCTCTCTCTCTCTCTCTCTCTCTCTCTCTCTCTCTCTCTCTCTCTCTCTCTCTCTCTCTCTCGTCGACTTAGTAAGGCCAATCAACTCTCCTCGTCACCATCCATCTTAGTAAATCTCTCCAAAGTCCTCACTCACCCAAACGCTCCCTGCCCCCACCCACTCACACACACCCTCCACCTACACTTATGACCACACCCACCTACAACCCCCACTACTGCTCCGTCTACTTTACTCGTCCCTACTCACTGACCTAGTATATACCCACCCCATGCAAGCCGCGCCCATTTACCTCCTCCTCCTCCTCCTCCTCCTCCTCCTTGTTCTCTTCGTCCTTGTCCTCATTCTCTTGTGTCTTCAGAAGTTATTGTTGTAATGTCGATGAAATTGTTTCCCTTTTTATCCTGATGTTTAAAGTCACACCCATGTATCTTTTCCTCCTCCTCCTCTTCGTCCTCATCCTCCTCGTTCATGTCCCTTTCCATTACGTCTTCAGGAGCTAGTGTTGTAATGTCGATAGAACTGTCTCCCGTTTTATACTGCCGTGCTAGGGTTTGGGTTAAATTCTCCCTCTTTTTCAGTGCTCTTTATTAATCGCTAGTCCTTCACTAAAACGGACCCAGCTAATAGAGAGCGCGAGGGGACAAAAACACTCCCGACTCGTCCCGGAGCCAATTGGTATTCCCTTTGAAGAACACTTTGATCGGCTCGTAAAAATGCCGTTCGAACGTACACTGAACAAAAATAGAAAAAGGGATGAAAAAGTAGAAAAGAACGTGACGTCAGTGATCCCCGTGGCGACCATAGGGGGGAGGAGGAGGAGGAGGAGGAGAGATAGAAAAAACTGGATTCCTAAAACTTTACTTGATAACATCGATTGTCATTCCCTTTCCAGCGCCCACAGAATACTCTCTCTCTCTCTCTCTCTCTCTCTCTCTCTCTCTCTCTCTCTCTCTCTCTCTCTCTCTCTCTCTCTCTCTCTCTCTCTCTCTCTCTCTCTCTCTCTCTCTCTCTCTCTCTCTCTCTCTCTCTCTCTCTCATCGCTTTAATGCTTCAATTATTCATATTGCATTCCGTGGATGGATTTAAAGAATGAGACAGAACATGTAAGTGAAATCGTTGTGGGAGAGACCGTAGACTTTTTCGACTGCAGTTTTTTTTCTCTCTCTCTCTCTCTCTCTCTCTCTCTCTCTCATACATAAGCCTCTCCCTCGCACCCTCCGTCACACATCATTAGCCGCAGACAAAGGGCACAAGAGACACACAATAGGCGGACATTCAGCCTAACACGACCTTTTTAGCAGCGTCTTTTGTAAGTTGCTTAATGCTTTACCATCAGCCCAATGCGGCGGCCGACCATCACGCGTTAGTGTAGCGAATTAACGCCTCTCTGTGTCCCCCTAGCATTCCCTGACGCATTACTGACAAACCGGC
>NC_066533.1:11884511-11887011 GCF_024679095.1 Eriocheir sinensis
CCGCGTGAGCCTGCCTTCTCTCTCTCTCTCTCTCTCTCTCTCTCTCTCTCTCTCTCTCTCTCTCTCTCTCTCTCTCTCTCTCTCTCTCTCTCTCTCTCTCTCTCTCACACACACACACACACACACACACACACACACTCACTAAACAACAAACAACTAATGCAAAGTAAAACAAAATTCGTAACAAAAAGTTTTAAGCAGCAGGAAGATGAGGAGGAGGAGGACTGGCAAAAACAGAGAGTAAAGAGAGGAGCAAGAGGAAGAAAAGTAAGAAGAGGAAGTGGATGAGGGCGTAGGCAAGAGGAGATATGTGGAACAAGACCAAAGGAGGAGATTGATAAGATGAGAAGAGCAGATGGAATAGGAGGAGGTGGAAACGAAAATAAAGACAAGAAAGGCCTGTAGCTGTGTGTGGGAAAAGAAATGGGGAGAGAGGGAGGGAGAGGGAAAGAATATGGAAATAGGAGAAGGAAAGAAGTATGAGGGGACTGGATAAGTAATATGAGCCGGAAGAGGGAACAAGACATTGCGAGAGAGAGAGAGAGAGAGAGAGAGAGAGAGAGAGAGAGAGAGAGAGAGAGAGAGAGAGAGAGAGAGAGAGAGAGAGAGAGAGAGAGAGAGAGAGAGAGAGAGAGAGAGATAATAAGGAGGCGATTGTGAGCAAGAAAGTAATACCGAGAAAAAGTTGCGCTGTATCCGTCTTCTTTTTTCTCGTTGTCGCGGCGGACACAAAAAGGGCTGAACGCTTGACCTACATGTCTTTTTTTTTTTTTCTTCACACGTCTCTATGTAAAACGCGAAACTATATCACCGAGGAATATCACGGCACTAGGCATGTTAACCTTTGCTACCAGATAGAATGGAATATAGAACTCGGAAACAGGAGGATTTGAAGAAGAGAAAGGTTGAATACATAAAAAAGATCATAGAAGTGTGACTAACAAATTCATGTGATATATATTTCCGTTTAGATAAAAAGAGTGTCGTGTGAGTCGAGAAAAAGGTAGAATATGAAAGGAGCTAAAACAGGAGATAAAAGATGGCAATATAAGGAGGATAAAGAGATAAGCAATAAAACAGAGAGGAGATACAAGGGAGACGAGAAAAAAGTCAAATACACAGAAATATGAAAGTAAAACACACACTAAAATGTATACGAGAGACGAAATGAGGAAGAGGAAAGGAATACGAGACACACATACATAAACTAAATAGACATAAAGGGAAGCTCAGGTAAACGATAAAGAAAACGGATAAAAAAGTGAGCAGATCGTATGAGAGGAAACTTAAATTGTGAAATGATGGAGAGTTGGTAGGATGAGGACACGAACTGAAGTGAGTGTGTGGTGGGGGAGAGAGTGAATGATGTTGTGATGAGAGAGATATAAATAGAAGGGTACGTTACAAATTCAATACACTGCAGCAGCAAACATCGGGGAGCAGATGGCGCTGAGGGAAGGAACAGAGGGATACGTGGGCGGTGTACAAGCGTGTGTGTGTGTGTGTGGGAGGATAAGGTGAGACGGTAAAAGGTTTAAGGACAAGAGGGGAAAAAGGAAAAGGAAAAAGAAGAGTAGATCGCCGTAGAGATGAAGGAATGCTTTGATACAGAAAAAAGAGACAGGGTTAGAGGCGGCATATAGGCGTGTATAGGTGTGTGTGTGTGTGTGTGTGTGTGTGTGTGTGTGTGGGACAGGCGAGATGGAAGAAAAATACATTAGGATTAAATAGTATATAGAGGAAAGCGCAGAAATGAAGAGAAGGAAAAAAGAAAGATGGCGAGAAGGACGTGGAAAGGTAGGAAGAGAAAAAAGGGTCGATTTGGACGTCACGGCGCAAAAAATAAGACAGAATTAGATGTGTTGGGAGGGGGACGGTGTGTGTGTGTGTGTGTGTGTGTGTGTGTGTGTGTGTGTGTGTGTGTGTGTGTGTGTGTGCGCGCGCGTGCTGGTGACATGAAAAGTGGAAATGGGTCAAGGCTCTGAATGATCCGCTTCCAGGGAGATGATCAATCAGGGAGCCTCGTCTGATGGGTGACCGACCATGTGAGGCAGGTGGAGTGACGGTGAAAGAGATAGAGAGGAGGGAGAGACTGACGGAGGGGTGTGTGGGAGGGAGGTAGAGAGGAGGGAGAGACTGACGGAGGGGTGTGTGGGAAGGAGGTAGAGAGGAGGTAGAGACTGACGGAGGGGTGTGTGGGAGGGAGGTAGAGAGGAGGGAGAGACTGACGGAGGGGTGTGTGGGAGGGAGGTAGAGAGGAGGGAGAGACTGACGGAGGGGTGTGTGGGAGGGAGGTAGAGAGGAGGGAGAGACTGACGGAGGGGTGTGTGGGAGGGAGGTAGAGAGGAGGTAGAGACTGACGGAGGGGTGTGTGGGAGGGAGGTAGAGAGGAGGGAGAGACTGACGGAGGGGTGGGAGGGAGGTAGAGAGGACGGAGAGACTAGCTAAGAGGTGGAGGGAGGAAGGACCAGACGGATAGAATAGTATGAGAGAGACAGAA
>NC_066533.1:11892011-11919511 GCF_024679095.1 Eriocheir sinensis
TCTAATGAGTGTTCTTTTAGTTTCAAGACACAGAAGAAGAGTCAGTCAACTACCAGGGTCTCATATAAATACCCACAACACCTAAAAAGGCCTTGTCATATGTGTGCTCGGGCGCCGAAATGTATAATAAAATGATACTTACTCTCTGCTTACTCTTCTAATCTCTAACACATCACAGAACAGTTTAATCTATCCCGTCCTTCCTTCAGACCGTGTGAGTGTGATGTTTTCGAATATTATTAAACTGCTTCCAACGCCGCTGACTCTCACATTCTACTTACTGTAATAATCCTCAACGATACACAATATACAGCATGTAATTAGTGCTCCTCTCTATAGCGTGTGGGTGTACGCAGCTGGCTCGGTGTGGAGTGTGTAATGTTCCATTATGGCATTATTAAACTTTTCAGCTATGCTTAGCTCCATTTTATGTGTTGTCCTAGTCCCATATGGTGCGTAATACAACTTCATCACCACGCATCTGCCCTACAATTAATGTTTCCAGAAAGGCTTATGGCATGTTAAGCGCATTATATTCTACCCTCGTGAACATTAAACAAGGTATGAAACACGTTTACGCTCTGCAAATACTGTTTTATTCACTCTTCGTCATTACAGTCAAAACGAGTTGCAATTTTTTTTTCCCAGCCTGTCTTTGTGTCTCCCTCCGTGTTATTCTACCCTCGTGAACATTAAACAGCGTATGAAATATGTTTACTCTCTGCAAATACTGTTCCCATTCACTCTACGTCATTACTGTCAAAACGAATTGCAATATTATCCTTTACGGCACCTACACAGCAATTCCCACGTCAGCTTCCTTTATCCAAGCTTGTCTTTGTGTCTACTTTCGCATTATTCTACTCTCGCGAACATTAACCAGCGTGTGAAACATTTTTACGCTCTGCAAATATTGTTTCCATTCAATCAACGTCGGTATTGTGAAAACGAGTAATATTTTCCTCTACGTCGCCTATACAGAAATACCCACGTCACCTTCCTTCATCCCAGCCTGTCTTTATGTGTCTCCTTCCGCATTATTCTACTCTCGTGAACAATCGTATGAAACATTTTTACGCTCTGCAAATATTGTTTCCATTTACTCAACGTCGGTATTGTGAAAACGAGTAATATTTTCCTCTGCGTGGCCTATACAGCAATTCCCACGTCACCTTCCTTCATCCCAGCCTGTCTTTGTGCGTCTCCTTCCGCGTTAGGAGCCGCGCCAGCCACTCGCGTCCTCCGCTTTCGGTCAGTATCTAAAATGGATCAGGGGGTCGCGCGGGCAGCCATTGGTCCAACGCATGTAAATACAGACTTTACGGTGATACGGAGCGACAAGTGATGGGAAGGAGGCCGAGGAGGGGCGAGTCAAGCTGGTGTGTGTGTGTGTGTGTGTGTAGAGGAGAGGAGATGGGAGGGGGGTTATGTGTGCGCGTGTGTGTGTGTAGACCAATCTGGGTATAATTTCTATTTATTTTTGGCGTGTTTGTCTGTTTACTAATTACAAGCTTCACGAAGCGTTTGCCTGATGTCTGATCCGCCCCAGTGATAATGTATTGGTCTCTCTCTCTCTCTCTCTCTCTCTCTCTCTCTCTCTCTCTCTCTCTCTCTCTCTCTCTCTCTCTCTCTCTCTCTTCACACATCACAAGCAAATAATTAATACTCCAAGTCCCCTCACGATCGACATTCCAATAACAACTTTCCTCAGTCCTTTCCTTCCCTTCTTTCCCCTTCTCTTTACTTCCCTACCCTTGCTCTTCCCTTCCGTGGTACTCCGTTTCTTTCTCTTCCCTCTTTTTTCTTTTCTTTTCGGTGATTCCCTTTCTTCCTCTGTTTTATCCCACCTCTTCCCTTCCCTTCCCTTCCCTTCCTTATATTTCCCATCACTTTTCTTTCTTTCCTTTCCCTTTTGTTACCTTTTTCTCCATTTCCGTAGTCTACCCATCCTTTTCCACCTTTTTCCTTTCATTTTCGTTCTTTATCTCCCGCTCCTATTTCCCTTCTCCCGTTCTTCTCTTCTTCTCCTTCTTCGTCACCTTCTCCCTTGAACGGCGGAGGAGATCAAGGTTGAAGGCCGCCGTTCCCTTACTCCCGCTTTTCTTTTATCGAGGTTAACCTTCCCTTGGGATGCGAAGTTGCCAAAGTATTCGAGGTTTGCTCTTTGATCGCTTCCTACACCTGGGTCCTCGCATTCTCTCTCTCTTCTTTCAAACCTGCTCCCGCCCTCTCCTCCCTTCTCCTCCTTTGACACCCCGCCCCCTCCTCCCTCCTCCTCTAACTCCTCCTTGTGTTAAATCATTTGTGCCCGCCTTCTCTTTATCCCCGTTCACCTCCGCTTCCGTTTCCTATTCTCTTGTTTCCAGTGGCAGGTGAAAAGCGTCCCACGTGATCGCAGGTGGAGCGGCACAGCGCCTTTACCTGGGCTTGCCGGGGCTTGGTAATTGCCGTACGCCATGTCGGTAGTGTTTGATGTTTTGTTCTTCCTCTGAATTCCGGGTTATTTTTGGCGTATTATGTTTTATTGTTGTTGGTATTCATGTATTTTTGGGAGGGTATAGAATATATTTTTTTCTCCCTCTTGCTCTGCCCTTGTTCCATAAAACGTTAATTGGATCTCTAATTGGGCAATACATCAAAGCAACACCTGATTAAGCGCCATTCTCTCTCTCTCTCTCTCTCTCTCTCTCTCTCTCTCTCTCTCTCTCTCTCTCTCTCTCTCTCTCTCACACACACACACACACACACACACACACGTTATTTCCTCCCCGTACACACCTGGGTTCCTGCAGGTAACGACTACGGGACAGGTGTGATTGAGCGACTCGGAGATCACCTGCTGCTTCCCACCCTCCTCGCCCGCCACGCTCTTCACTGCCTGCCTTACTCACTCTCTCTTTTTCTCTCTTTTTCATCACCTTTCCCAGCTTTTTACCCGCCCCTACTCGTTTCGTTTACCCTACGCAGCTTCTTTTCTCTTTATATACGTTTCCAGTCTTGCCCCACCCAACTCCTCCCTCTATTCGCGTTCAGACTTGCCCCAACCTTACAACTACTCCTTTCAACACCTTTCCCCGCCTTTTTACCGTCCTTACTCGCTTCTCTTGCCTTACCCAGTTTATTTTCTTCCTATATTCCTTTCTCGTCTTCCCTTCCTCTCCCATTACTCCTCCTCCCTCACCTTGCTTCATCATCCTACCTATCAACATAAAATACCTCTCACCCTCTCTCCCTACCGAGAAGACTCTATAAAGGAGATAGGGCTTTACAGTAAGGATTTGGAGCAGTTGCAATTAAGGCATCTAGCATCTATGTACTTAAATTGCGAGAAAACATCATGTAGGGGTAATTTGAGTCTGATATGTGATATATACGCACCAATTTCAACCTACCATATCAATCTTAACATTGAGTAACGGTTAAATTATCAGGTAAAAAAATAGTTGTTCTAATTAAGTACAAACTCCAGTGCCTTCTCAAAACCATACTAAACATGACCACGGGAGTCCACGTTCATCCACTGAGCCGGTTAGACGTTGTTTTTAGTGCTGATCGATTTTCACGCCAACTATCCACAGTCCACCATAGATCCTACTGTCCTACTTACACACCACCAGCCCAGCCAACCATCTCCTCCTTCTTCTTTTCCTCTTGTATGTAATCTTATGTGTTCAATCTCCTCCTACTCCTCCTCTTGTTCTTTCTATGCATGTATTCCTATGTGTTCCTCCTCCTCCTCCTTCTCCTTCTCCTCCTCCTCCTCCTAACTCGACCTACTTTCTCCAATCCCTACTTGTTACTCTATCATTCTCCATCTTTGGCCTCGCCGCTATATATCTCAATTTAATGAAGACTTTTGTTTCCTCATCTACTCCGCCTCGCGCCCCTGTTCCTGCAATCCCTCTAGTCCCTCCCTTCGTCTGCCTCTCCGCCTTCCTAACTCGTGGGTGGCGCAGAGTAATGGCTGTCTTCTGAATAATGAAATAATGTATATACGGGATGAAAATGCTTACTGGCGGGGTCTCACTTTCATTCTCCTTCTTCCCCTCTGTCTCTCACTTTCACCCTCTTTCTCAGTCTCACTCTTTCCCAGATACTTAGAAGCGACGGTCATTTATTTTTGTCTTTGTTTTTTCTGTTCACTTTTTCGCTTTGGTCTCCCTCAGTTTTCATATCTTAAGTCAGTCTCTCTCTCTCTCTCTCTCTCTCTCTCTCTCTCTCTCTCTCTCTCTCTCTCTCTCTCTCTCTCTCTCTCTCTCTCTCTCTCTCTCTCTCTCTCTCTCTCTCTCCCAGTACTTTAGAAGCGACTGTCATTTGTTTGTTTTTATTTTCGATTTTCCGCTTTGGATTTCCTCAGATTACATAAGCTAACTCTCTCTCTCTCTCTCTCTCTCTCTCTCTCTCTCTCTCTCTCTCTCTCTCTCTCTCTCTCTCTCTCTCTCTCTCTCTCTCTCTCTCTCTCTCTCTCCCAGTACTTTATAGGGACGTTTCTCACGCCAGGAGGTTTAGGGGCCAGTGGCGAGTAATTCTGACCACCGTAGTTTTCACTTCACTGTATATCCACTTTCTACTATTTCCTTTTACGCGGCGACCCGTTCTATTATTTATGGGACACTAATGGGACGACCAGCTGAGATCTATGTGAGTCCCTGCTTGTTCTGCGCGCACTACGTTTTCTATTCTTTCTCTCTCAGGTGATGGTGTTATAGAAGTGGACTTAATTTAGAGCATGGAATTTCTCGGAGTGGTAACAGTACTAGGAACGAGAGCCTCTTAGTCGCCGTACTGTAATTGCTAAGTTGTTGTTGTTGTTTTTTATGTCTGTTTCTGGCGCTTGTAATTAATAAGATGGCTTTGTCGTATGTGTTGGCGTAGTGGGACGAGGATAATGAAGCTGCGACGGGAGATGAAAGCCTGGTAGCATTTCATTTCTGTCTTTCATTTTGATTGGCAGGCTTGTAGAAGACGAAAAATATGTTTCATTGCGTGTTATTCCTTAATGAGAGGCATAGTACAGCTCAGACTAGAGATGAAAACCTTTACGAGTAACTTCTAAGAGCATAGCGAAGTATATTATGTATCTTCATGGCTAGTATTAAGAAGAAAAAAAAATAGTTGATATCCTAAGACTTTTCACGGTAAAATAAAAATAAGGACAATGAACGATAGGCAGTTAAGGCATCACAAATATAAAGCTCGTAAAGTATTCTATTACATAAGCTTTCCATTCTGTCTGTCTAGCTTGAAATTGCGAAGAGAACTAGTAATGGAAACTCCCTGGTCTTCTCGGAGTAAAATGAAATGAGGGCTACAGGGCGAAGGCCGGAGGGTAGCTAGGCGCGAGGGAATGGGCGAGGGCTGCCGGAAATAATCTGGTGGACTGTGGGGACGGACAGCAGGACACGAAATCGGCTCCAAGCGACACACTCTGGCACTGCCGCAATTAAGCTGCCCTCTCTGTCACCGGGAAGAAAGTGCTGCTGAACGTGACGGCGAGAGTAGATAATGGAAGGGAGAATGTTTTAGTCTACCCTTCAAAATATACAAAAAAAGTCGATGATGTTAACGACTAGAGCTACCACCTACCTTTCAAAATATACAAAAAAAAGGATGATGTTTACGACGAACTTCTACCTACCTTTCAAAATATACAAAAAAAGGATGATGTTTACGACGAACTTCTACCTACCTTTCAAAATATACAAAAAAAAAGGATGATGTTTACGACTAGAACTTCTACCTACCTTTCAAAATATACAAAAAAAAGGATGATGTTTACGACGAACTTCTACCTACATTTCAAAATATACAAAAAAAAAGGATGATGTTTACGACGAACTTCAACCTACCTTTCAAAATATACAAAAAAAGGGATGATGTTTACGACCAGAACTTCTACCTACCTTTCAAAATATACAAAAAAAAAGGATGATGTTTACGACTAGAACTTCTACCTACCTTTCAAAATATACAAAAAAAAGGATGATGTTTACGACGATCTTCTACCTACCTTTCAAAATATACAAAAAAAAAGGATGATGTTTACGACGAATTTCTACCTACCTTTCAAAATATACAAAAAAAAAAGGATGATGTTTACGACGAACTTCTACCTACCCTTCAAAATATACAAAAAAAGAGGATGATGTTTACGACGAACTTCTACCTACCTTTCAAAATATACAAAAAAAGGATGATGTTTACGACTAGAACTTCTACCTACCTTTCAAAATATACAAAAAAAAAGGATGATGTCTACGACTAGAATTACTACCTACCCTTCAAAATATAGAAAAAAAGTCGATGATGTTTACGACTAGAACTACTACCATAACAATAATTACTAATACTTATATAAACACTAATATTAATACGACTCATTAATGATAGACTAGTGACACGCGTTTAACATTTTCCTTTCCACATTACGCTTACGGAGTTTGACCACACTATGTCCCTCCAATCTCGCTGCCCCTTGTTGCCTTCCCCTTCCTTTCCTTCTTTTAACCCTTCTCCAGACCTCTATACTCCATCTCTATTTCCCCCATCCCTACATATTCTTCATTTCCATTTACTTCTAGTCATCCCAGTTCTCCCCCTTTCCACATTAAGCTTGGGAATTTTCAGCAACACAATCCCCTTTCTTTCACCTTACTCCTTGCCCCACACCATACACCTTTCTATTCCTTTTCTCTACTTTCTTTAGCTCCTCTTCAGGCGTCTCTACTCCCCTCTATTTCCCCCGTCCTTCCCTACATGGCACTACTTTTTCATCTACTTCTCGTCCTTCCATTCCTCTCTCCCTCGCAGCGCCCTCAATCCGCCTCGCCTTAACATTCGCATCAGCTAGAAAAACTCTCGTCCAAACATTTTTATGAGTAGCAAAAACACGCTTAATCAACGAGCGACTTTTACAGCCAAGGGAAATAAAAGGAAACTGCGGAAAAAAATAAAGTATGGAAGAGAGGAGAGGCTGGAAATGACGAACAAAATGATGTGATGGATATGAAGCGTTCGTTTCTTCTTTTACTGAGTCCCGTAGTGAGTGACGTGACGCTTGGGTGATAAAATAAAAAACATATATGAAGAGGTAGAGGAGGGATTGTTTGTGACGTTCTGTAAGAGTGTCAGCGGCCCAGCCATGCGAGATATATGTCCTCAGTGTTTTTTTTGTTTGTTTTTTGCTGTTGATGCTGATGTTGTTGTTGTTGTTGTTGTTGTTGTTGTTGTTGTTGTTGTTGTTGTTGTTGTTGTTTTGCTCTCCTCATAGTCCTACTCCTCTCCGACTTGTTGTTACTATTATTATTATCTTTTTATCACCTCTATTATTATCATTTTTTATCAACACTATTATTATTATTATCTTTACCGTCATCATCATCATCAGCAGCAGCAGTACTAGTAGTAATAGTAGTAGTAGTAGTAGAAATACATAAGTTATCATATTCCCATTTTCTCTCCTCTCGTCTCTCCCTTCGTACCCAGAGAGGTGTATTAACTGTTTAAATACATCCTAATTAATTACAAATACGCCGGTAAAACATTCATCACAGGGAGCAGGAAAAGTCATCGTTAATGCATGGAACTGTTACTCTTATCAAAAACCGCAAAGAACAAAGGAAAAGCAGGAATTACTAATCTGTTTTAACAAGTATAAACCGGATGGAGAAACGGCCACCAAACCTAAGGAGAGACAGGCATGAGTACTGTAATAACCAAACGGAAAGGATAACAGAGAACTGTGACCTGTATCAAACCTAAAACAAAGAAACACCCGACTCAATTGTTTTTTTTCCTGTCTTGCATCAAATATTGCGACCCTTTTCCCTTCCGTTTCCTCTCCTCCAAAAAAAAAACATGAAAATTGGATGAAAACTGAGAAATGTAACCTTTTTCAACCCTCAAGCAAAAAAAAACACTAGACTGATTTTTACCTTCATCATCATATATCGTTACCCTTTTACTACCTTTTCCTCCGCTCCAAAAAATATGCAAACAGAAGAAAAGCGGAGAAATGTAACCTTTTTTCAACCCTCGAGCAAAAAAACACCTCAATTGCTTTTTTTTTAATTCCACCATCGAACATTGTGACCCGTTTCCTTTCATTTCCTCTCCTCAAAAAAAAAAAATACATGTAAACAGAAGAAAAGCGGAGAAATGTAACCTATTTTCAACCCACAAGCAAAAAACACCCGAATCAACGTTTTTTTTTTTTTTTTTCTTCAGCATCAAATATTGTGACTATTCCTTTCCTCTCCTCTCCGTCCTCCTTCCGGCCGTGGGATGCAGACCAAAAAACTACTTAACGCTCTCCGCGAAAACGTTCAAGTCAGGTTCAGGGAAAGCTAAACGCGTTCTCACAACCCCTTAACACTCCCTCAACTCCCACGCCTCCAGTTCCCTCGCCCCCGCTATTCCACGACCCCTGACCCCTCCCAGCACCCCCAAGCCCCCACCCCCCCTCCTTCCCCGCCTTCTGTACCACCGACCTCAATTCACGGTCTTAGGGGGCAAGGACCTCCCCTTAAGGAAACAAGTCGGATCACAAGGGTTAAAAGAGGCCTGAAAGTTGATTCGACGTTCTCCCTCTCCCTCTCTCTCTCTCTCTCTCTCTCTCTCTCTCTCTCCGTCGCAGCGTGTCGAGAAGCAAGACAAACTGTACAAATACCTTCCATGTCCGAAGCAGCGGCGACAGGCGGAGGATGGAGGGAGGAGGGCGATATGGAGGGAAGGAGGAGGAAACAAGAAAGAGGGAAGGAGAGGGAGGGGAGAGGAGAGGGAGGAGTGAAAGAGGGAGGGAAGGAGGAGGAAACAAGAAAAGGGGAAGGAGAGGGAGGGGAGAGGAGAGGGAGGAGTGAAAGAGGGAGGGAAGGAGGAGGAAACAAGAAAGGAGGAAGGAGAGGGAGGGGAGAGAAGAGGGAGGAGGAAATGAGGGAGGGAACGAGGAGGAAACAAGAAAGGAGGAAGGAGAGGGAGGGGAGAGGAGAGGGAGGAGGAAATGTGGGAGGGAAGGAGGAAACAAGACAGGAGGAATGAGAGGAATGGGAGAGGAGAGGGAGGAGGAAATGTGGGAGGAAATGGGGAGGAAACAAGAAAGGAGGAAGGAGAGAGAGGGGAGAGGAGAGGGAGGAGGAAATGAGGGAGGGAAGGAGGAGGAAACAAGAAAGGAGGAAGGAGAGGGAGGGGAGAGGAGAGTAAATCGCAGGCTGTAGGGGAGAGGAGAGAGAGACGGAGGCTGTAGTGGGGAGGAAATGAGGGAGGAGAAAAGGAGGCAAAAGGAATATAGGAAAGAAAAGAGAGAAGAAAGGACGAGTGAGAAAAGCAAAGAAGAGCAGCAAGAAAGAAGGAAAGAGGAGGAAGAGGAAGGAAGAAACGGAGGCAGGAAATGAGGGAGAGAAGGAGACAACAGGAAAGGGGGAAGGAAGAAGAGGAAGAGGTGAGAATGTAGGAAGGAAAAAAGGAAATAAACGATACACGAATGAAGGAAAGATTGTTCAAGGACGGAAAACGTTATAAAAATGGAAGGATAAAAAGTGGAGGAGCAGTAAGATGAGATGGATTAAGGAAGGAGAGAGAAGGAGAGAAAGGAGGGAGGGAACAAAAAAAAGCAAGACAAACTAAGGAAAAATATAAGGAAAAGATAAAGGAAATGAAAAGATAATTAGCATGGATAATGGAGGAATGAGAGAATGGGAAATGAAGATAGGGAAGCAGAGAGAGAGAGAGAGAGAGAGAGAGAGAGAGAGAGAGAGAGAGAGAGAGAGAGAGAGAGAGAGAGAGAGAGAGAGAGAGAGAGAGAGAGAGAGAGAGAGAGGGGAAGTAAGATAAGGGAAGGAAGGAGGCAGGGAGGAGATAAAGAAGAGGAGAGAAAGGAAGGGGGAAGAAAAGGGAAGAGGGAAAGCAGGAGGAAGTAAGGGAGAGGAGAGAAAGGAGGAAAGGAAGGAGGATAAAGTAAAGAAGAAGGGAAGAAAGATGATACGGGAGACTGGAAGGAAGGAAGGGAAAGGAGAGAAAAAAAAAGAGAGGGGAAGGAGAACGGAAGATGAGGGAAGCAGGAAGAAAGGAAGATAATGGAAGGCAGGAGGCTGGATGGAAGGAAGAAACGAAGGAGAGGAGAGAGACAAGAGGAAAGGGAGTGGAGGGAGGGAGGAAGAAGGCCGTGATGAAGGAAAAAAATGCGACAAGCTTCTCCGGGCCAAGACAAGGCATTACAGGATTGTTTTGTTTACCATCCACCATCGATTGGGAGAGGAGGAGGAGGAGGAGGAGGAGGAGAAAGAGGAGGAGAAAGAAGAGGAAAAGAAGGAGAAGGAGGAGGAAAAGAAGGAAAAAGAGGAGTAGCCGAAAGAAAATAAATAGAAAGAGAAGGAGAACGACAAATACAGAGATGGAGAAGGACGAGGAAAGGAAGGAAATAAGAGAAAGGGAGAGTAGGAAGATTGAGAGAGAGAAGGAGGAGGAGGAGGAAGAGGAGAGAGGATCAACCAGTAAACCCGCAAACAGTATTGGGAGCAGAGACACGTAGGCTTGTTAGTAGCGATTAAGTAGTAGGAGAAGTAGCAGAAATAGTAGTAGAAGTAGTGGTGAAAGTAGTTGTAGTAGTGGTTCATAAAGTAGCGAACCAGAACCAATCACAAACTTACATATATATATATAACTATATATATATATATATATATATATATATATATATATATATATATATATATATATATATATATATATATATATATATATATATATATATATATATATATATATATATATATATATATATATATATATATATATATATATATATATATATATATATATATATATATATATATATATATATATATATATCATTAACAAAGAAAATATAATGATGTTAGAGACTATAATTAGCTGTAGAAATATGGGTAACTAACTAATAACCTAGAGAAGTTAAAATATAAGAAATCAATACATAAATAAATACGTATAAAGAAATAGATGCATCAGCACTTTACATAAGATCCCTCAATGGCGTCCGAGCCTCTCCCCACGTGTTCCTATTCATCCCACGGCTCACGTTGTCCTTGTTTGTCTCTAAGGACCGTCCGGGACACACCAATATCCGCACAAACATCCAAATACACACACACACACACACACACACACACACACACACACACACACACACACACACCGCTACGGTAGCTCGATCGGCTAGAACGCCGCGTTGCAAGGCTTCACGGCCAAACAAGCGGCGGTTCGAGCCCCGCTCAGGCCGGATTCTTTCCGTTGACTAGGAGTGGTTACTGTCCCCCCTTGAGAAAGGGGGATGGGGGGTGTGGTGTGTGAGGTCCTGGCAGTACCCAGAGATCGACAATAATGAGCACTTGCTCACGTCGTGAGGGTACCTGCTGGCGAAAACGAGTCCACCTCGTGATCAGGCCGCGGTGGTGAAGTACACTGGCGTCTCTCTTCGTGCTTACAGTGCCAAGATGACGAAGATAAATGACGAACCTGACATATAACAAGAGAATGAGGCGTAGATGTGGAGACAGATAAGAGGAGAAGGAGGAGGAAAGGGAGGAGGAGGAGAAAGAGGAGGGGAAGGCAAGCTGACTGAATCTATTTATACACTACACACGTTATATAGATATACATATATGAATAAGTACATAAATCATATATCAATATGCATATACACGCCAAATTAGAGAGAGAGTATATGTGTGTGTCTGTGTTAGCGAGAGTGTGTATGTGTGTACGTGTGCGAGGGCGGCAGAGAACACTTCACTAACATCAGCCTCTTTTAACGCTGGGTCCGAGGGAGTGTTTGTCTTCTGTAACACTAATTCAATAGCGACTCTTCACGGTCTCGGCGGAGCTACACTCGCCTCGGGGTAAAAGTGGCGCCACCTCCTTCCAGCCGCCTCACACGCCCCCGCCGAGAACAATAGTAGCGCGCCAGAACAACGGGAAGGAGGAAGGAGGAGGAGGAGAGTAGCGCGCCAGAAGATCTTAACTGTAGAAAAGTATGCGGCGCTGTGAAGGCCCTGCTCCTAAGTGTGTGTGGATGATGAGTGTTTTATTGGCGTGTGTGTGTGTGTGTGTGTGTGTGTGTGTGTGTGTGTGTGTGTGTGTTTACGTTACCAAGGGAAAGGGGGAAATGATCATTCTAACAATAATAACAACAATGATCCCTCTCTCTCTCTCTCTCTCTATCTCTCTCTCTCTCTCTCTCTCTCTCTCTCTCTCTCTCTCTCTCTCTCTCTCTCTCTCTCTCTCTCTCTCTCTCTCTCTCCACCAACCCCTCCCCCACATCCCCACCCGGTACACGAGACAGTCGGGTATGCAGATCAGCGAGTGTGTTGCTTGCCAATTATCCCGCCCTGGCATTTTCGGATTATTGGAGCCATCGGCGGAACAATCGACGGCCCGAAGATCAAAAAACGGAGGAATCTAATTGTGACGTGAAATGGAGGACACGGATGGAGGACTGTGCTCGGGGCTGACTTACTTAAATAGATCAGAGTTTATAGTTATATTGCTTTGATGACTTGCTGGCTACTCGAGTGGAGGAATGGAAATGTAGTAAGAGCGTCGTTAAGCTAAATAGTCAGTTGTGTAATGTAGTAGTAGTAGTAGTAGTAGTAGTGGCAGTAGTCGTAATTGCATAGTAGAAGTAGTAGTAGTAATAGCAGAAGCAGTATTAATAGTGGTTTTATTGTTTCCATTATTATTATTAGTAGTAGTAGCAGTAGTAGTAGTAGTATCATTATTTGTTTATGTTTTCGTCTTCCTTCCTCTTACCCCGGCGTCCTCTCTCTTCCCGTTCTCTTCTCCCGTGCGCGACACTCGGCCAGCCATGTGGAACTAACAAAGGACATTCGTGCCTCAAGGAGCTCTGTGAAGATGTGAGCATTCCTCCAGTCCCCTCCCCATCCCACCCCCTCGCGTGATGTCACAACGCCTCCGCCTGTCTCCTGGGATTTAATCTTTTTATACTTCCCTTAAGATGCTACAAGAGACACGGAATGCAAGACTGGGAGGTGAAGGTGTTTTAGGTGGTGGCATCACGCGAACGGCAGACACTTTGCAGTCATGTTTATATCTTATTTTTCATCTACCCCAAAGAAGACCGACCAAGCGAACCATGAAAAAATAACCAATGCCACTTCAAAACAAGAAAAGACTTAAGCCGGTCATCCTGTGCGTTAGCTGATAGGGAATGGATAAGCAAAGTAACATGATAGCAACACATAATTTTTTTCAAGTTAAGACAGACAGAGAGCCAGGTAGCGCGATGAAATTAGGGAATCAGTTGGAGCGATGGAGCTTCCTAACATCAGACAGACAGAGGCGGAGGACGTTGAGCAAGTCTTTACCATGCAGTGGCCTATACGGTAATGGCTGAGCATGATTGTCAGGCGAGTTCCATGGCGCAACAGCTTTTTACTGATTTTTCTCTTTTCTCTCATTAGCTCAGTCGTGATTACTAGGTTCGGATGAGCATGTTTATTTATTCAGTTCGCTTCAAACATAGAAATCAGTCTGAAAGGCAAATAGATAAATGAATAAATAAATAAATATGTTCAGTTCGCATAGGCAATGTCGAAAGTTAATGTTACGCCGCTGGAATAAATTAACTATTCATTCGTGATATGCAAAAGTGATCCTAATGAGCACACCTGCAATCATCGCAGAACAGTAAACACACGTAAACGGCTGCCTGATTTGTTTGATGGAAGAGATGTGCTTTTTTGTGCCAGTTTTTAAGGTTGAGATCCCTTCATTAACGTGGCTGTGTGTGATGTGTGTGTGTGTGTGTGTGTGTGTGTGTGTGTGTGTGTGTGTGTGTGTGTGTTTAAAAGATGCACAATTTTTGCACATGAATAAAGAAAGGTGACGAGGACACGGACGGGCACAAAGATTCGGGCATGTGTGTGTGTGTGTGTGTGTGTGTGTGTGTGTGTGTGTGTGTGTGTGTGTGTGTGTGTGTGTGTGTGTGTGTGTGTGTGTGTGTGTGTGTGTGTGTGTGTGTGTGTGTGTGTGTGTGTGTGTGTGTGTGTGTGTGTGTGTGTGTTTCTACAAAGGCCAATAACAATTCAGCCCGGCCATCCACAGCTGCGTTGAGCACATCAAGGGAGACGTTGTAAAAAGTCGCGCAAAGGAATGACCCACTTGACCAACAGGTGGGGCTTCGGCAGGCTGGTGAAGCGTCCGCCACCGCCGCCGCCGCCGCCGCCGCCGCCGCCGTCGCATGTGCCACTCAGTCACGGCGGCAGGCAGGAGCACCCTCATCAGGCACAAAGGACGGCTAAGAGGCGGCGCGGCGCTGAATCTCGCGGCGGAACAACAAAGAACTGCCGCCGCCTTGATTGCATCCTCGTGAACTGAAGCCTCGTCTCTCAAAGGCGTGTGAAAACGGCAGGAGGAAGCGATAAGGATGATACAGAGACGGAAAGGCACAGAAACTCACTCTTTACTTTATAACATGAAGTCTCGAACGCAATATTGCTCATACTAAGGAATAACAACCTGCCCAGCATTGCATGAAAGACGAATGAAGATAGCTACAATGAACGATAAGAATGATACAGACAGAAAGGACCTGAGACTTACTCTTTACTTTAAAACATGAATTCTTGAACGTGTCATTGCTCATAAAAAAAACTGACAACCTGCCCATAGCTGCATTTAACGAGTGACCAGCTGCTGTCTCACATAAACTAGTCTTGATCCGCTGAGGTCTGGGTGAAGAATGGCCGCCTGTCACCGTGTCGCAAGGGGGAAGTGTTTGAAGCCGCGGAATCACAATCACCACGACTAGAGGGAATATATTAGCGAGGCGGTGCACAGGGAGGTGAGGAGTCGAACTTCTCCTTCCGCTATACTCCTGATGGCGATGAAGTGATTGAATGAGGGGACTGAAGACGCGGAGAAGGGGAGGACGGAATAGCAATCAGAAGTAGAGGAGCAGTACATGATATAATTTAGATAGTAATGGAAGTTAAAGGGATTTCCGGGATGAGAGACGATGAAGGGAAAGGAACGCCAAACCGAACTTTCTTGATGCATTCTTGAAGGAAAACATTATAACACATTAGTAAAGGGCAGTTCATAATAGCAGGTAAGGAACGAAGAGAATGAAGATGATTTCCTGTATGAGAGGAGGAGGAAAGGAGCGTCACCAAACTCAAAGCAATCTTAAACACTTTCTGGAAGGAGATAAGACAAACAAACACTCAGAGATAAAGAGCAGTACATGGCAGTAATTAAAGAACAAAGGCAATTAATCAGATTTTCATTACAAGAGAAAAAAAAATAGCTGACCCAAAACACTTTTCTGATATAGTGAATAAAGTGTAAGAGGAAGAGAAATAAAGTGACCTTCAACACACACATACGCACGCACAACGCATCGAGAAATCATCACCGGCCGCCCCTAATTATCGATAACGAGGCGGCAAGATGATCCTCAGATTCGAAGATGGAATGAGTTAATCGAAATTTCGCAAAGATCCGCCGAGGCAATTGCTTCTTCCTTCTCCTTCTCCTTCTCCTCCTCCTCTTCCAGCCTCTTCGTCTTCCTCCTTTTCCTCCTCCTCTTCCATCCTCTTCCTTCTCCTCCTCCTCTTCTATCCTCTTCGTCTTCCTCCTTTTCCTCCTCCTCTTCCATCCTCTTCCTTCTCTTCCTCCTCCTCTTCCATCCTCTTCGTCTTCCTCCTCTTCCTCCTCCTCTTCCATCCTCTTCCTTCTCCGCCCTTCCTGGCTGCCATTCCTCGTGGTCGGGTTGAGCTTCAAGGAACTTACGACGAGAGTTTGTGATTTAATTGCCAGGGCGAGGAAGAGACGGTGACGCAGGCGGCGACGGAGGAGAGGAAGAAAGAGGAGGAAGGCCAAGGTTCACGGCTTCTTCAAGGTTCTTTATTCCTTAATTTACTCCGCGCCACAAAAATATTCGAGGACAACGCAACCCACTCGGCAGCCAAGGTCGTATCCTACTGCGACGACCATCCTTCGCGCTGATCCACGACCTCCACGTAGAGCCATCAATACCATGAATGTAAAACTCCGTCAGAAAATAAGGGTTGAGAAGAATAAAGGAAAGGCTCGCGTGTCATTTTGAAGACTTGACCCTAAGTTTGATGAAGTTCAGATTGCCTTCAGATAAAGTTGGGTTTTCGCCGCCGCTGCCTCTGTGAACCCAGGCTCGTAACCGCCGCGAAGAGCCACTCACCCAACTGTGCTCCCGCTCCAAGCAGCGCCGCGGGAAGCGAGGAATGGCTGGCAAAGTTCTGAAGACACGACTGCACGGAGGGTGGGGCGAGGGTGCAACGGAAATATAGGTCAGATGACGTCATTTTCCGAGGTTGTCTGTGGCTTAAGTTTTCTTGGTTTACAACTCATTAAAAACGGAAGTTAGAGAGGCAGCGTTATGAGGCGCGGAGTGCAGGAAAGAGGAGGCGATGAAGCAACGAGAATCTACAAATGGAGGAGCTGACAACCTCATCCCTGCCCTCCACACACAGTCCACTCTGAAAATCCCGCGTTTTATGAAGGAGGAAGCGGGAGAGTGATGGAGTCAGAATATGCGAACACACAGTCATCACTCCACTCCTTCAACGATCCACGCACTCACTCTCACTCTCTCCTTCTCTCTCGATGGTCCCTAAGCTGATTCACGTTGATCACTCTTCTCTTTATTGCTCGGAATATTAAACGTTTCCTGCCGACGCGCTCCTCGACTCATCCTCCTCAAATCTGCGATGATTCCTGGCGAGGGACGGCAAGGTGAGGGCGAAAAGAGGTCACAGTTTGTCTATCTATCTATCTATCCTTCTCCCGTAACGTCAGAAGACCAGCAGGAAACAAAATGATCCAAAGCAAACACCCACAAACACGTACAAACACACACAGAGACAAAAGGAAAGACAAGACCCCTAAAAACAGCTTCGGAGGGGAACGCAACATGACAGACGCAGGTGGAGAGTCAGACAAAGGCACCAAAGCAAGACGACTTATGGAAGGTTACCGACCGTGTGACTCGAGGGTCTGCGGGAGGCGATGGGAAGCTGACTAAACACACTTGGCAGAGAAGGGTCAGCGAAGGGTCACCGGTCAAGGCACAAAGGAAGAGTTATTAGGTAGAGTGATACGTATAAACAGAGAGACGGACAGAGGGAGAAAATAAAAGACAATAAATAAAAGAATGGGAAACTGACTTATAGATTGAAAGGGAGAGAAAGATAATAAAAACAGACTGGGAATTTGGCTGATAGATTGAATGTGAGAGAGTGACAGTAAATAACAGACTGGGAAATTGATTGACAGATTTGAAAGGTATATGATTTCAAAAGTAAATCGGTGAGTAGGCAGGCAGGAAAGCAGGTTAACAGATAGACAGGTAGGAAGGTGAGTAGGTAGGTCGATTCACTCCTAGGTGGATGGATAGACAAACAAAACGAACTGCAACAAAAAAAAAATAAGGTTAAAACGTAGCACGAAAAAATAACACGAAATACAAAAAAAGGGTTCAGCAGAAGGGCAAACCATTACAAATATTTGCGTATCGAGAGAAAAAGCGGAACTAATTGAAGTGCCTTGATAGGGAGGACGCGAGGGAAAACATATACGAAGAGGTCAACAAAAAAAAAATCGCTGTGAAAACATTGCGATCGAGGAAAATATGGCACAGCAAACACTTGTGATGATTAAAGTTGAATGGATATTAAATCGATATGAAATCAACACTACTTTTATTTTGCGATATTTGAGTACGAATTAAACTTCAATAAACGACGTGATGGCGCATTTGTCGCTATAAATAGTAATGCGATGGAAATAATATGAATAAAACAATAGCTCTTGTATTCTGGTAAATTAAAATAATGAACATGAGTGCGTGTTTGTCGTTATGGATGTAAATATGTAAAGAAAAATTCCTATATGTTTTAGTGTGAATGAAACATATTAACGTAATGATAGAAATATGTAAAAAAAATCTGTATAGCTTAAGTGTGAATTAAACTTAGATAATGAACGTGATGATGTAAATGTGTTGAAAAAGCAAACTCCTGTATGTTTTAATATGAATGAAATTTATATAATGAGCGTAATGGTGTAACGCCCACCCGAAATTGACCTCTCTTTTGGCCACTCATTAGTTTTGTCTGTTGTGGGAACGGTGAGTAGCGTTTTTTTCTTCTTTTCTACGCCCTTTTTGTTGGCCTTGAGCCGTCTCCTTTGTTGTAAAAAAAATGTAAAAAAAATTCATATCTTAGTGTGAATTAAACTTATATAATGAACGTGATGGCATATTTCTTGCAAGTATGGGCGATGACGTTTTTTGCAAGTACGGATGTTTAGGAGAAGGGGTAAAGGGCGGAACATCCAGACCTGTATCACTGACGTAACACCATTAAAAGAAAAGATAGGGAAGAATAAAAACTTTCCCTCATATTTAACTACTCAGACCCACAGTGAAGAGGCCGTAAAGAGGCGGGAAATAGCGGCCTCGGGGTTCGCTTGCTTCAGCCGCCCCTCGCCGCCCCGACTCTGAATGATGGCAAAAACATTCCGCTCTTTTACGCTGTTACTTTCCTCTCAACTGTCAGGAAAGCTAATTTGAACTCGCCCAAATCGAGGCATCAGGTTTAAAAGGAATAAGTACCAGTGAATGAGACGTAGATTGACATGAATAAAGGAAAATAAATAAAAAAAAGCTTCATACATAGAATTAGCTTAAGCAGAACAGCACAAACAAAGAGCAAATATATTGAAACTCGCGCAAATCTAAGTATGATTTTTAAAAGGATTAAGTACCAGTGAGTGAGACGTAGATAGACATGAATAAAGGAAAATAAATAAAAAAGCTTCATACATAGAATTAGCTTAAGCAGAACAGCACAAACAAAGAGCAAATATATTGAAACTCGCGCAAATCTAAGTATGATTTTTAAAAGGATTAAGTACCAGTGAGTGAGACGTAGATAGACATGAATAAAGGAAAATAAATAAAAAAAGCTTCATACATAGAATTAACCAAAGCAGAGCAGCACAAACAAAAAAGAAGGTTAATTTGAACTCGCGCAAATCAAGGCACCAGTTTTAAAAGGAATTAATACTTAGTGAGTGAGACGCGAGTGCCTAGACGTGAATAAAGATAAAGGAAAAACAATTATATTATGCTATACCCTCTACTGAAACGAAACCTCAGCAGCTGAATCTAACACCAAATAATAACTAAACACACACAAGAAACAAAGAGCAAGAAAAAGATGAGTTATTGGTAAAGAAAACGAGTAATACCTGCTCTTATCTAGCCAAAGACTCACAATCTGAACTCAACACAAGAAAATAACATCCCGGGAACCACAAAGAGAAACAGTAACGACCCCAATTCCACACACGCACCGAAAGATAACCAGACACGGAAATGAAGCAGAAACAAAAATAGATGAGTTACTAGAAAACAACACAAATTACACATGCCCTTGTCTGCTCAAAAACTCACATTCTCAACTGAAAAACAAAGAAATATGCAGAGAACCACAATGAGAGAGAAAGTCCCCTCCATATACAGACTCTATAGCACAGTGACCTCTTTTTGTCCTCTCTTCATCTTCCTCCTCAGCCTCCGCAACTTCAGGCAGAGGAAAACAATCGAGGCAAGGATTAAGGCGGCGTGCATGGGAGTCTGGGGCGGATAATAAAGAGAATTAAGGCTCCCTGCTACTCATTTATACTGCCCTGCCCACGCACCGCTTGTATTAGTGGTGGCGCCGGCCTGTCTGAGCAAAGAAAAGGACGCAGTCTCTCTTAAGGGGCCCTTTCGCTTTCTGGCTTGGAACGACTTCTCTCTCTCTCTCTCTCTCTCTCTCTCTCTCTCTCTCTCTCTCTCTCTCTCTCACGGGGTTCAGAGGTTCTATACGCATCATGGTTTTAACTTTAACTGCCCTCCTTCTACCGCTGTCCGTTCCTCTCCTCTTCTTAATTTCCTCCTGCCTTGTGTCCATCCACACTTAAAAAAAAACTAAGCTTCTTTTATATTAGAGTTGAATCTCTCGCTCGTTTCCTTCCTTCTGTATTTCTCTGCTTCCTCCTGACCTTTTGTAATACAGGGTCTGCGTTTTGAACTGACTCGGTTAGGTGGGTTTCTTTCATTAGGTTTTTGCCTTCACGGGTTTCTGTTTTCAGGACTTTTTCAGCCGCTTCTTGAAACACAGTGCTGGCATCATGTTTCTTTCATTTATATTTTGACTTCTCTTTAGTATAGTTTCCCTTCACCTTTTTTAAGTTTATGATGCACTGATACTACACATACGATTACTAATTTATTGTACGTATTATTTCTTTTTTTCTTCCTCCTCTTCTTCCTCCTCCATACCTCCCCATCTGTATTCCTCTTCATCCACTCTCTTTAGCCCTATATTACATCTTTCCTTTTTCTTCCTCCTCCTCTTACGTACTAGTCTTTCTTTTCTTCCTCCTCCTCTCCCTCCTCCTCCTTCCCTATATCCCTCCACCTCCTGTCTTCCTCATTTTTTTTAAGCCATATATAAAGTCTTTCCAATGTCTTCCTCCTCCTCTTCCGTATCTAATCTTCCTTTTCTTCCTCCTCCTCTCCCTCCTCCTCCTCCTTACCCAAGTACCTCCACGACCTCCATCAGACTTCACCCATTTCCTTTAGCCCTCTTTAACATCTTCTATTTCTTTCCTCCGCCTCTGAAGTTCAAGTCGTTAAGTGTACATCAAGGGCGATAAAGCAAACTCATTAGCCGCCTCCATCAAACATTCCCGTCGTCACGTTTTAAGCATGAATGACTCCACTGAATATTCATCTCGTTTAACTTAACTGTATTGCCCCGGTCTGCCACCCTCTGCCTCAACCCCTCCCTAGTTTAACCCAATAAAATCCAATAAAATCCTACCCTTGTGTGTGTGTGTGTGTGTGTGTGTGTGTGTGTGTGTGTGTGTGTGTGTGTGTGTGTGTGTGTGTGTGTGTGTGTGTGTGTGTGTGTGTGTGTGTGTGTGTGTGTGTGTGTGTGTAGATAGATAGATAGATATAAATAATTAGAGAGATAGATCGACGATATAGATATAAGTATAGTAGGCAGTAATATATCCCATTAACCTGCTCAAAGTGTTATTTCCACACGAAAACTCTACATTCAGGCGACATACATTCCATCACCAATGTAATTAGTATTATTGAAGCGATATATTTCCCTCTCCCCGACGCCCCGTGAAAAGACCAAATCCCAGGGCTCAACATCACATATTTATTACTTGGCCGCCGAAAAAGTGAAGGGCGATCCCTAACGAGGCTCCCGCCCTCACAATGCTGCTCCATTTGTATGCTGAAATTTTGTGGCTTAAACTTGAAACGAAATAAAAGCTTTGCGCCCCGAGGGAAGAGTCCAATTTGGATCACTCAGGCTTCTCTTGGCTTCACGTGTGTGTGTGTGTGTGTGTGTGTGTGTGTGTGTGTGTGTGTGTGTGTGTGTGTGTGTGTGTGTGTGTGTGTGTGTGTATTCAAACTTGTGTCATGTTTCTCATACGCACGTTCTCTCTCTCTCTCACACACACACACACACACAATAGGAAGCTGCCAGAGCGACGCATTATGGATTCAGGGTCGGCAAAAGTTAATCACGTCATTTGAACTGCCATTGTTTTGTTTGCTTTCCATCTTTTTTTTCAGGCGAAATTAAAACAGCGCGCGTGACTCTCCACTCCCGCTAAATATGGCGTTGTTGCAATCGCGAAAACTCTCTGGAAACTGATCGCCGCGTTTTGTTTACCTGGGAAATTACAACCCGGTACAGGTGGGTAATTAGTGTCTTTGTACCTGGGACGACAAGAGAAGCTGTAACCCTCGCAAAAAAAAACTCTCCGGAAACTGATCACCATGTTTCGTTTACCTGGGAAAATACATCACGTACAGGTAAAATAAAGCGTCTTTGTACCTGAGACTAAAAGAAAACATCACCTGTAGTTTCCGGGTTTCTCCCACACCAGTTACACACCTGACATGCTCCTTTGTCTTCGGTAATTCGGAATAAGCACAGGTATCACGTGCGTAGTCTTCCTATCGGGGGCAATCAATAACAGCTCCGGTCCAACGCAGTACTTTCTCTCGTTGTTCTTCCACTAATTGCGCCTCTTAACACCTGGCCCGCTGCTCTGAATTCCAGCCGGCAGCGCCCCCATAAATCAACGTGAAGCATCGGCGCTAAACTACCGGAGTTGTGTTTCATTCATCACCTTAACTTCGCCTGCACCAGCTTCACCTCGGCCCAGGAGGAGTGTTGTGTGCCTCCAGACGTCAGGGAGCCATTCGCGAGCAAAGGAGACTCATTATTCACCTCAGAACCTTACCCATCCTCACTAAAACCTCAGAACTGAATCTGGGAACGTTTTTGGTACACTGTGTGCTGAAGTTATAGAGGTGATTATGGAAGCCTAACAAACTACAATCGAGACATTATCCATCTGGTCTTTCATCATCCTTCAATCCCCCATCCTGCAACCCACTTCTTGCATCCTTCTACCCTCCCCTCCTCTCTCCCCGTCCCATCAACCACCGCTTCTGGAAACCCTATTAGTCTCATCCCACTGATTTCCTTTGCTCTGTTACCCTTCTCAGAATCTCCTTATCTTCCCCGGTCATGAGAATGATACAGAAACCTAAGTTTTGACCCAATCTTCTTTAAAGCGCACAGACACACACACACACACACACACACACACACACACACACACACACACACACACACACACACACACATCTAAATACACACATTCGCACAAGCACACACACACACACACACACACACACACACACACACACACACACACACACACACACACACACACACACACACACACACACAGAAAACAACGTAAGAGATACAACAAGGAAAGGTGAAGATGAGAACAAAGGAATTTTGGAAAGTAAAAGGCTTCAAGAGGAACAGGAGAAAGAGATAGTGAAAATTAAGTAAACCTAAGGGAAAAACGCAATCCCCGAGAGTAAAGCGGAGAAAGAAGATAAACGGGGACAGAATAAAAAACTGAAAAAGAGAGTGAAGGAGAAAAAAGCGGAGAAATAAAAAAGATGCAGCAAGAATTGAAATTAAATAGAAGTATCAGAGAAGGAGAGCGACGAGACAGAGATGCAGGGGAACTAAATTAAAGGAAATGTGTCGAAAGAAGAGGAAAGCAGTTCCCATGGATTGCGGAGTGGAGGAGGAGGAAAAATTACGAGGCACGTAAATACTCGTGGATGGGAAGGGGACGAAGGGAAATGAACGAGAATGATAACTATGAAACGCAAAGGAAAGGAGATAAAGGGAACGAAGGTGAAGAACTGAAGAAGGACGGGAGGGTGAACCTTGAAAACAAAGCAAATAAATGAATGAAAATAAGATATACGTAAAGCAAATGACAGAGAATGAAAGAAACAAGAAAACGAGACAGAGGGGAGAAGGAAGAGGACGACTTGAACACGAGTGGAATAAAGGAATAAAGTAAGTAAAAACAAAGAAGGGAGAGATGAATATTAAAGGAGAGGAGACGAAGAGAATATAAAATAATAAGAAAGAACTACATAAAAAGAAAGGAAAAACCAATAGTATCCGAGTGAAATACGTAAAGGTAATAATAATAATAATAAAGAGTGAGCAGACAAGGAGAATAATGAGAAAGGGAACGGAGCAAGAGACGGAGGAGACGAAGGAATGTAGGAACTAATAAGACTGCAATTTTTCACTGACTTAGGCAGAGAAAAGTTTGTAAGAGCCACAGTTTTGTAAGATGACGTGTGTATTTTTACCCCATCAACTGCAGAACCCAAGAACCTTACTTTACCTTTCTAGAATCAAGAGTGACCAGCAAACTGAATACAGAATAAACAAAAATAAAAAAAGGAGGTGAAAGAAGAGAATAGAGAATAAAAAATCATAAAACGTAAATGAAAAGAGTTGTTGGTGTATAGAATAAACAAAAATAAAAAATAGGTGAAAGAAGAGAATAGATAAAATATTTTAAAAAATCATATGAAACGTAAACGAAAAGAGTTGTTGGTAAAATGACAAGCAAGATAAGTAGAGAGAACAAAAGGTAACACAATAAATAAATCAGGCTGTGTTACAATAAAGGAATAAATGAGGTGACAGCAAAGATAATGACACCTATTACTTATAAGCTTGACATTAATGAATCGTCAACCCTTCACCATTATTCTTTTTCACCGCATTTAATGACTTTGAACGTGAACTTGATATCACAACCACCAAAACCCAACCCTATTACACCACCCTGAACCCAACCCAACTCGATCCAACCCCACCACAACCTGACACTACCCATCCCCACCACAACCTAACACTACCAACCCCACCACAACCCAATCCGACCCAACCCCACCACAACCTGACACTATCCAACCCCACAACAACCTAACCATACCCACAGCCCACTACCATCAACCCTTTTGACTAATATAACCACCCATCCCAACCATCTGTACTACTTAGAGTCACAGTAATGGTTCTTTACTCGATATCTGACTCATTTATATCCTCTTTATCTATTTTTTCTCTTTCCTTTCTCTCTTTATTTTTCTTCCTTCCCCCTTCTGTTTTTTTCTTGGTTTCTTGGTTTGTTTACTTGGCTGTTTATTTGAGAGCTGCTTTGTTTACTTCCTCTATTTTTTTCCTCTTCTTATCTTTCTTCCTTCACCTCTTTCACCTTCTCCTCCTCTTTCCAAATCAACAATCCTTCCCCACTCACTCTAACCAAACTCCAAGGTCACCCTAATCCATTTCTTCCAATCCTACCAATTAATTCTTCCCCACTTAATCTAATCTAACTCCATCGTCACCCTAATCCATTATTTTCAATCCTACCTAATAATCCTTTCCCCATTCAATCTAACCCAACTTCACAGTGACCCTAATCCATTCCTTTCAACCCTACCTACAAGCCCCACACAATATTCTGACTTGTTAATGTCCTCAATTTTTTTCTTTTCTTATTTGTCTTCGTTCACTTCTTCTCCATTTCCTCGTGGTACACTATCAACAATCCTTCCCGACTCCATCCTATCTTTCTCTACCAACACCCTAAGTCTATCCTTTCTTCCCTCTCTTCCTTAGTCAGCAACCTATTCCCACTCATCGTAAACCCCTCCGTCACTCTAATCCATTCCTTTCAACCCTACCAACAAACCCGACAAAACTCATCTCCACCTTAGTCTCCCCAGCCAAACAGACCTCCCCATCCCATCACCCTACACCCCATCCATTCATCCAGCCCCATTCATCACCTCCTCCATTACGTCAAACAACTTGGCTCACCTAACTGAAAAATGAGGGGAAAAACTCGAAGAAATAATAAATGGGAAAAGAAAAAAAGCGAACGCAGATTCATTCAACCCAAAAAGTTTTCTCGGCCCTGATTGACTGACCTGTCGGAGGGAAGAAAAACTTGTCCCTCTTCCCTTTTTTGCTCCCTCCCTGTTTTCCTCTGACTCTTTTCCTCCTCCTCGCTTTTCCTCCTTTTTTCTTCTCTTACACCTGAACCTACCAACCTGCCTACCGATCTAGCTCCCTATCCTTCCTTCCTTCCTTCTCTCTTTCCGTTGCTCCCCTCCTTCCTTCCTTCCTTCCTTCCTTGCTGCCTTCCCATCTTTTCCTCCTCCTACATTTTCCTTTTTTCTTTCTTTCTACACCTGAACCAACCAACCTGCCTACCGATCTAGCTCCCTATCCTTCCTTCCTTTCTTCCCTCCTTCCTTCCTTGATCCATTCAGGTGTCAAGGTCATTTTAGACGCTCAGGTATTGATCCACAGGTACACAGGGGCCATATAATAGAGAGAGAGAGAGAGAGAGAGAGAGAGAGAGAGAGAGAGAGAGAGAGAGAGAGAGAGAGAGAGAGAGAGAGAGAGAGAGAGAGAGAGAGAGTGTGTTTTGCATAAGAAGATGAAGGAGTGCGTGTCCGTGTGCGTATGCGTGTGTGCGTGTGTGTGCGTGTGCGTGTGTGTAGGGCGTGACACTGAGGCTCAATCCCTCCCGGTGAGCACACAAATAAATGAAACACGGATTGAGTCTAGAAATCAAATATCGAACAGCTGCAATCATAATGGCTCTAACGAACGCAATTTATCTCACTCACATGCTCTCTCTCTCTCTCTCTCTCTCTCTCTCTCTCTCTCTCTCTCTCTCTCTCTCTCTCTCTCTCTCTCTCTCTCTCTCTCTCGTCAAAATGAGAGAGAGAGAGAGAGAGAGAGAGAGAGAGAGAGAGAGAGAGAGAGAGAGAGAGAGAGAGAGAGAGAGAGAGAGAGAGAGAGAGAGAGAGAGAGAGAGAGAGAGAGAGAGAGAAAGTGAGAGCTAACTCGGGTATCAGTAGTCATTGCAAGTCATAATAGTCAATCAAGTGAATATATCTGGAAATAATGGACCCGCCGCAGCCACATCAGGGAGGAACGCCGATATTTTGACTGCAATGTGACGCAAATCAAACCGACGCGCAGGGAGGATTTTGTTCATTTATTTGACTTATTCCTTCAGAGTTGAGATCCTCTGTATGCTGTGCTTAGGAGAGACTTTTGTTTATGATTTCCCAGCAGTGAGTGACGTACGACAAGACATGCTTAATTATTTCGCTGTCTCTTCAGTTGCTTTCTCTTACGATTCAGGATTCTGTTTATTTAAGAAGCGCAGTATTGAGAAGCCTTTTCAGTATAAACATCCAATCATTTTTAAATCTATAATGACCTGCGGGAAAACGACACGCGATTCGATTTTTCTCGCTTCCCTCATTCTTATTTTTCTTATATTTTGCAATGATCTCATCCCTGGTTGACGAGTGATGTTTATAAGACTTCTTGACATTCGTATCCAATATTTGTCTTTAATCATTCGTGAAAAAGTTTGTAAGAAGCACCAGATTTAAGTTGAAGTCGCAGAAATGGTTTATAAATTGAAATCTGTCTCTTTTATTCGCTTATATTCTTTCTCTCTTTATTCTTCTTTCTTCATATATATATCTTCCTCCTCCTCTTCCCTCTCTCATGGCCTTTTTAATTTTACCTTGCAGTTATTTTTATCGCCTTTGACCTCCTTCCCTTCCTCTTTCTCTTTCTCCAGCTACCTCCGTGTCCTCCCCTCACCTTTCACCCCTTCCATGGTCACGTATCTTCGCCTACCCTTCCACTTTTTCCTTCCTCTCTTTTTTTTCTACCTCGTTTCCTGCCCTCGCCTCACTTCTTCCTTTCGTTCTTTCTATATTTGTTCCTTTCCTCCTTTCTCTTTTCCACTCTTTCTTTTCAGCACCTCATATCTTCCCCTCCTCTTCTGCTCCTCCCTCTCTCCCTCCCTCCCTCCTTCCTTTCTTCCCTCCTTCCGTCCCTTCTCCTGCTATCATGATTGGTTTCTCTCGGGTGGCGGCCGAAACTCAACCTTAATTCAATAACAACATAAACTTCGGTGAACAGAAGGGGGCGTAAAGGACGGCGCCG
>NC_066533.1:11924511-11937011 GCF_024679095.1 Eriocheir sinensis
GTTTTTTTACCCTTTTCCTCTCGTTCCTGTCGTCTCCATCCTGTATAACAACCTCCACTCCTTGTTTTCGCCCTCTCCTTTCTCTTATCTTTCCCTCTCATCTCTTTTATTTCCTTCTCTTTCCTTTCTATTTGAATTCTCTTCCCATCACTCCTTTTCCCTCTCCCTTCTTTTCCCTTACCTTTACTTTATTTCCCTTCATTTGCCTTTCCATTCAAACATTTCCTAATTTTACTTTTCTTAATCTTCCCTTCCCTTCATTTTAAATCCCATCCGATCCCTCTCCTTTCGCATTTCATCCTATCCTACAGCTTCCCTTATCTTCCCATCCCATTGCATCCTAACTAATATTCTCTCTTCCCTTCTCTTCCCTTTACATCCCATCCCATCCCTTTCCCTTCACATTTCATCCCGCCGTACAGCATCCTTTATCTCCCCATCGCGTCGCACCCCAGCAAATCTTTTCCCTTCCTTTCCATTCCCTTTACATCCCCTCCAACTCTTTCCTTCACATCCCATTACATCCCTCTATCTCGCATCTCATTCTATCATACAGCGACCCTTAACCTTCCATACTATCACATCCCAAACAAAATCCTTCCCTTCCCTTCCTTTCCTTGCTCGCCTCCCCTTCTCCGGATTGTTTTGGTCCACTTCCCCTCGAAAGTGAGAGGAGGGAACGCCAAAGAAAACCTGCGCGCCACACGACATTAAGCTCCGGCAGGTAAACAAAGCGATAAATAACCTCGTAGCCTCGGTGTAGGAATGTTGTCGGCGAGGTACACCTGAGGGATCGGTTACCTGAGACGGTTTTTCATGTATATATTATTCAGTGCGTCGCTGCTTGATGGTGGCGAGTGCTCAGCGCGTGGTGTTGGGGGGGAGGAGGGAGTCTTCGTGTGTGAGAGGGGGGGTGAGGCTGGGGGGAAGTCTGGGAGGGGGGGAGCTTAAGTGTGTGTTGGGGGAAATCTGTGTGATGGGGGGGATATGTGTGTGGGGGGGAGGAGGGAAGTGTGTGTGTGTGTGTGTGTGTGTGTGTGTGTGTGTGTGTGTGTGTGTGTGTGTGTGTGTGTGTGTGTGTGTGTGTGTGTGTGTGTTTCTTATTATTTTATTGCTCGAGTCGTTATTTTTTATCGCTCACATTTCTTCTGGATTTCATTGCATTATACTTTCCTTTTTTTTGTTTGTTTTGCTGAAGCTTATATGCTGGTGTGATTTTATGATTACCTCTGGTCAATTAATGTCTATTTGTCTGTCTGTCTATCTATCTATCTCTTTCTGTCTGAGTGTGTGTGTGTGTGTGTGACAGACAGACAGACAGACACAGACAGAGACAGACGGATCAACAAACAGAGATATCGACAAACAGGCAAACATTCAGAATGACAAATACACAATTACACACACACACACATTCAATACAAGCAAACAAACACAGACCGAGACAACAAAACACCATAAATCGCTCACACTTCCCCTGCATAAGCGCGCGCCCGCCGCTCCTCCGCGCATTTTCACTCCTGAATCATAACCGTGTGGCGGCGGGATGGCGTCGTTAAGGTCGTGCCGGCGTGGTCGTGCCTGCTGGTATCGGGTCTTGCTTCATCCCTTAACGTAGTCGTAAATTTCCCGCGCCGGCAATAACGTAGCCAGCTAATGGTGACGTATACAGTGCGTTAGGCAGGCGGCAAGCAGTGCGTTAATCATGAGCGGCCAATAATAACAAACGGTAAACTGAACTCTTCCACAGTGTTTATTTGTGTGTGTTTTTTTACATCAGAGGACACGGCTCAAGGGCAATAAAAAGAATACAAAATAAAAGCCCGCTATTCGCCGCTCTTATAAATGTTAAAAGTAAAGAGTAGCCAAAAGAGAGGTCAATTTCGGCCGGAATAGAAGTTGTTGTATCGCTTCTTTGTATTGTTAACTCTACCCATAGTAACAGTGATGGCAATTATGTCCTTGTTGGTACTTTTAGCGGTAAACTGAGCTCCTTCCATTGTGGGTGTTGAATGGAAGCGGTTGTATCGCTTCTTTGTATTGCTGAGGCGACCAATAGTAACAGTGATGGCATTTCTTTTATAGCAAAGGAGACAGCACCAGGGCCCCCAAAAAAGGAAACAATCAAAAAGAATCTCGCTGCTCCTAAAAAGAATCCAAGGAGGTGGCCGAAAGAGGGGTCATTATGTCCTTGTTGGTACTTTTAGCGGTTCCGTGAGCGGCCTACCACGTGAGTGTTGTATAGGAGCAATGTCCGGGTGGTTCTGTCTGTATTCTTTGTATCCCTAATGCGATCAAATATTACAAACGGGTGGTAATTATGTCCTCGTTGGTCCTTTTAGCGGTTAACTGAGCTTCTTCCCGGTGGGTGTTAAATAGGAGCAATGTCTGGGTGGTTATGTCTGTATTCTTTGTATTCCTAAGGCGATCAATAATTACAAACGGGTGGTAATATGTCCTCGCTGGTCCCTTTAGCGGTTAACAGAGCTCCTTCTCCAGTGGGTGTTCATAAGAAGTGGTTGTTTGCTGGTGTCTGTTGTCTTTGTATTGTTAAGGCGACGAACAATAACAAACTAGTGGGGAATTATGTCCTTGTTGGTTCCTTTAGCGGTTAACTGAGCTCCTTCTCCAGTGGGTGTTCATAAGAAGTGGTTGTTTGCTGGTGTCTGTTGTCTTTGTATTGTTAAGGCGACCAACAATAACAAACTAGTGGTAATTATGTCCTTGTTGGTCCCTTTAGCGGTTAACTGAGCTCCTTCATGTCTTTACGTATTCGCTGAGGCGCACAATAACAACAAAATGGGCAAGATATTATGTTTGCGTTTGTCTTTTCTTGTCTTCCAGTTGTGCTTCTCTTCCTTTATGTAGTATGTATGTATGTATGTATGCATGCGTGTGTGTGGAGAGAGAGAGAGAGAGAGAGAGAGAGAGAGAGAGAGAGAGAGAGAGAGAGAGAGAGAGAGAGTGTGTGTGTGTGTGTGTGTGTGTGTTTCTTATCGTTTTATTGCTCGAGTCATTCTAGTTTATTGCACGCATTTCTTTTACGTAATAGTAGCCGTGAACGGACCAAAGATAACACAGTGCAGGTATTTTTAACGATGAACTATGGAGAGTGTCGTTTCTATTTTCTATTTCAACTTGATAGATTTTTTTTTAACTATTCAGCGCCCTCTGCCAGCTACAAGTTTTAACGAGGCAGACTTTTGAGTTACGTAATCAGATTTAGATGCAACTTTTTTCACAACTTCCAGTAACTATGCCTGGTCATTTTTACCCTAATAAGAGTCACCTAAGAGCCCTGAACGCTAAACATATTAAAATGATAGGTCAAAAAATAACCTGGGCAAGGGACAAGTTGTTTCTGATGGTGGAAAGGAAACTCAGCTGACTCGCTCTTCTACTTTCACCTCAACGCAATAACTTATTTTTTTTATCCCGGCCAAGTATTGAACTATCGAGATAAAATACTTCAGCCCACGGCCTGCTGCAGTTTCCTTTCCCTGCACGTTGGTTTATCGTTAATCCCACATTCGGAAATTCGTCTGACATCTGGAGAAAATAATAAAGCTGTATTTTTCTTCCCGGCAGATTTATACCCACGCTATCTGAGAGGCTCCAAGGCGAGGCGCGGAGAGGGAGAGGACTCGAGGAGAAAAGAAAGAGAAAAGGAGGAGGAACAAGTGAATAAGGAAAGGGACAGGGAAGCCAAGGAGGAAAAATATCTCCAAGTATACTTCAGCCGGCGCGTGCCAAACCACACTGCAGCTAACCACCCGGGGCGGCGCCGCGGTGGTAAATTAATGTGTTTACAAGACACAGCTGTCATCGACAACTGACTCGCAGCGTGGGTGGAGGAAAATTATGGAGCAGCCAAATTAATTAAGGCAACTAATGAGCTATCTGAAATATCACACAGCGTACTGATTCCCTCCAGGCCCCGTAATTAACTTATCACACCACTGCAAGTTCCGTTAGTCAACGTCGTCACCGCCGCCGCCAGGCCCGGGGCGCGGCTCCACGCCTCCGCAGTTGAGTTGACTTCACCCGCCTCCCTCCCTGACCGTGGCAGCTGCTGGCAGCTAATTCTTGCTCCAAGCGTGTCTACACAGCGTCGCCTGACTGGCTAATATTTATCTTCGGCGTCCTGGTTCTTCCCTCAGGCTACTGTGTTTATATATAAAAATTCAATCACTGGTTTGAGATGATGCTTACTTGCACGAGCATGAACCTTTTCCCCATGATGCCAGCGGTGCCTCCAGCAGCAGGCCCCTCCCACTCCCAGCCGCCACTTGTGAGGCATCTCCCCCTCCAACACTCAACCCGCAGCAGGGCACCTCGCATCCCTCCAGGCGGCAGGGGCAGGGTGGAGGGCCGCCCCAGGTAAGGTGGACGCCCCAGACGATGTTCATCTCCCGCATGTAAACAAGAGCCTCTTAACGTTGCCGCGAGGATAAAGTCAAGCATAGGGCGCCTCCAGGGAGCCTTTGTGCGCCATCCTGCCTGCGAGCGATAAAGCTGCGGCGCTGAGTTGCTCACAGCCCCGCCTGGCCACTTCCGGCGCCGGGAAACTCAGCGGCGTACTCTGTGTGTGTGTTTGTGTGTGTGTGTGTGTGTGTGTGTGTGTGTGTGTGTGTGTGTGTGTGTGTGTGTGTGTGTGTGTGTGTGTGTGTGTGTGTGTGTGTGTGTGTGTGTGTGTGTGTGTGTGTGTGTGTGTGTGTGTGTGTGTGTGTGTGTGTGTGTGCTGGCCTGGCCTACCCTGTCTCGATAAGTGAAACATTTCTACAAAGACGCCCCGCCGGAAACTCTCAAATTAGTGCCGCTACAAGCTGGCCGGACGGACTTCGCTCGCAGGCGTTGTCTTTGTCGGTGCTTCACGATAATTGCAGGAAGACTGTCGCGTGGAAACTGCTGACACCAAACTCCTCTAAATATTTACGAACGGCTCAGGGCAGCTTGGAGGCTCTTATACACTCCTTTACGATCACTTCTCCCATTCCGCCTCTGTTCTTCCTTCCTCCCACTGTCTCCCTTCTCTTCTCTCTCCTTTCCTCTCCTCGCCGTTCCTTTTCTCAAAGTCCCCGTGCGTCGCCTTGTTCGCGGGTCCGTGGGTACGCCAAACACTTTCAGGGCTTTACGGTCGGAAACATGATTATATTTGCAGTATGTTAGCCGCTGTTGGTCACTATGGGCGGAGCGTGGTGCGGCGTGAAGGTCTTAATGAAATTGTTTGACCCATATGGCGGCGTAATGGGCGGCAAAACTGCTCCGTGGCGTTACTTGGCGTCAAGGAAATCCAGAGCAGGATGCAAGAAAAGACGACGACTTCCACACACCTCCTGACGCGACGCCTGCCTTCTGAAATGTCCCGATGGGGTAAAAAGGGGAACGTGACGGGAAAAAAAGTGGATATAAAGAAGACTGAAAAAAAAAATGGCAGGGAGAAAAGGGGACTGGTGAAGGAAATGATTATGAAAAGAAAAGAGCAGAGGACGGGATAAGATAAAGAAATTAGGGAGAGATCAAAGAAACTACTTTAAAGTGCTAAGAGAGCAGCAAAGGAAAAGTAATAAAAAGGAAACCGAGAAAGCAAGGAATAGGATGAAGAAAAGTTAAAAAAAACGAGAAAAGTAAGAATGAATTGGAACGAAAATAAAAAAAACTATAACTTTAGGGTAGAAAGTAATGAAAGAGTAATGAAACAGGCAAGGCAGGGCCAGGCAAACATCCAATCTTTCATTTTATGCTTGTGTTAATAAAGCAATATATGAAAAAGCGAGAAATGTGCGTGGTAGAAGGATAGAGTAATGAGAGCAGAGGGAGAGGAAGGTAGGAAGGAAGGAGGGATTCAGAGATAAGGATAAAGAGAGGGAACTGGAATGTAAGGGGAAAAAGAGAGGTATAAAAGAGCAGGAACAAAGGGATTGAGGGAGAGTAGGTCAAGGGTAGCAAGACAAGGCAAGGCAAGGCAAAGCAAGGCAAGGCAAGGCAGGGCAAGGCAAGGCAAGGCAAGGCAAGGCAAGGCAAGGCAAGGCAAGGCAAGGCAAGGCAAGGCAAGGCAAGGCAAGGCAAGGCAAGGCAAGGCAAGGCAAGGCAAGGCAAGGCAAGGCAAGGCAAGGCAAGGCAAGGCAAGGCAAGGCAAGGGAAGGCAGGGCAAGGCAAGGCAAGGCACAGCAAGGCCAGCATCCAATCATTCGTTATCTCCATGTATTAGGGAAGGAAAATGAAAAAAACAAGAAAAGTGCAAGTGTAGAGTAATGAAAGAGGGTGAGGGAAGGAAGGGAGGAAGAGAGGAAGGAAGCAGGAAGTAGATCACGGGCAGCAGGGCAGGGCAAGGCAGGGCAAGGCCAGCATCCAATCATTCGTTATCTCGTGTATTAGCGCGGCATCGATCCTGACGCACCGCTGTTTGCCGTGCACCGTCCGGTCCGCCTGACATCACCTGCCTGGCTCACGGCTGGCTCCCGCTGCTCCGCTTTCATCCACGCCAACCTCCCACAGGTTTTATCATGAATTCGCTCGCTAACTAATGATAACTGAGACCTTATATAATTGCGTTTCATAAGCCTGTCACCTGAGTAGCGAGGTGATTGCATGTGTAGGCGACATATATTTTTTTTCCTTTCATAATTATCAAGTTCGACGCCTACGTACACGAGCTTGCAGAATATCGTGTGCTCAGCGCCTTGCCAAATCAGTGAGCTGTGTAGGAAGCAGCTTTTTTTTTACAGCAGAGGAAGCAATTTAAGGGCAAACGAATATAAAAACAAAAAAAGCCCGCTACCATTATTCCTATTAAAAAATGTAAAGGAGAGTGGCCAAAAAAAGAGGTTAAAGTCAGATGTCCACATTGTCCCTTGACCCTCATACTCATTAGCCAGACCCACCGCCAGGCAGCAGATCGTGACCCTGACTTGGGGGGGCTGACAGGTGACACGCCTTGCCCACGGGCGACCTGAGACTATGCACGGCAGATGAGTCCACTCCTCTGAGGCTGAGTGTACATAGCTCAGCCCGCATACCGAGCACACGCGCTTAATTACGCACACACACACACACACACACACACACACACACACACACACACACACACACACACACGTTTAAGTTAGCCTGTATCTTTCTACCACAATCACTAATAAAAATCACAAAAGCTTAAAACCAATAGAAGGAAAGGCTGAGATTGTTTGTGACAGGGACAATCATTTTCTTTCTCTTGATATGGAAAAAAAACCGCTACGCCCTTGTCACAGTCATCCCTCTGACCTACGAGTTCCATCTCCCTCACCAGGACTACTCCACCCACCCTTCCCTGCCCTGCCCTACCGTTCCTCACCCTACTCTACTCTACCTTACCCTGTCATGACTTTACTCGGGCTGTCTCTCCTTTACCCACCCTACCTGAACCTACCCTACCAAGCCATCCCCCCCTCCCCCCCGGACCCCACCTCACCCAGGCTAGCAAAACCTCTTCAGCGCAGGACGTGTCATTAACATGTAAATACGACTCTTCTTTGCATCTTTTCATTCCTCCTGCTGACGTCTAGTGGAATGATGAGATGGTGGAGGTTGTAATTCTCATTCACTCACTCACTCACTCACTCACTCACTCACTCTCACTCTCACTCTCTCTCTCTCTCTCTCTCTCTCTCTCTCTCTCTCTCTCTCTCTCTCTCTCTCTCTCATTTCTTTTATGCATGCGGGGAGAGAGCATTGGTGGTCAGTGCGGGGAAGAAGGAAGATGAGGAAGAGGAGGTTGAGGGAAAAGAGAGGGAAAATGAAGAGGAGAAGAAAGAGGAAGAGGAAGATGAGAAGGGAGATGAAAGAAGAGGAGGAAGACGAGGGGGAGGAGGAGGAGGGCCCGAGTGAATATGGGAATAAAAAGGAGGACGATTTGGGTCCGCGAGAGTGAGTGGCTTTAAGGTTAAGGAGAAAATTACGGATGCGGAGAGAAAGAGAGAGAGAGAGAGAGAGAGAGAGAGAGAGAGAGAGAGAGAGAGAGAGAGAGAGAGAGAGAGAGAGAGAGAGAGAGAGAGAGAGAGAGAGAGAGAGAGAGAGAGAGAGAGAGAGAGAGAGAGAGAGAGAGAGAGAGAAACATACTCGTGTTCTTGTTGTCAAAATGTTAGTTTAGTTCAGCTCAACTTTGAGATAGATGTTCAGAGAGGCGAGTGTATTATCGCGACGTTCTGTACGTTTTACTTTGACGCCCTCTGTGCATGGGGAGCTGCGGTGTGGACGTCGCGAAGGCTACTCGTACTCAGGCAGCTCCATCAGAAAATGCTTTGCAAGGCTACAGACGAGAGTACAGGTAATTAAGTTGTCACGGTGGGTTTTTCACTTTTCAGAACACGGTCGCCTTATATTTCAGGTGGTCACTGTTTTTATTCGTTTTTTAGAGCATAGACGCCTTATATTACTGGTTCTATCCCTTTTCTTAGAGCACAGACGCCTTATATTACTGTTTTTATCCCTTTTCTTAGAGCACAGACGCCTTATATTACTGTTTTTATCCCGTTTTTTAGAGCACAGACGCCTTATATTACTGTTTTTATCCCGTTTTTTAGAGCACAGACGCCTTATATTACTGTTTTTATCCCTGTTTTTTAGAGCACAGACGCCTTATATTACTGGTTCTATCCCTTTTCTTAGAGCACAGACGCCTTATATTACTGGTTCTATCCCTTTTCTTAGAGCACAGACGCCTTATATTACTGTTTTTATCCCTTTTCTTAGAGCACAGACGCCTTATATTACTGTTTTTATCCCTGTTTTTTAGAGCACAGACGCCTTATATTACTGGTTCTATCCCTTTTCTTAGAGCACAGACGCCTTATATTACTGTTTCCATCCCTTTTTTTTAGAGCACAGACGCCTTATATTACTGGTTCTATCCCTTTTCTTAGAGCACAGACGCCTTATATTACTGTTTTTATCCCTTTTCTTAGAGCACAGACGCCTTATATTACTGTTTCCATCCCTTTTTTTAGAGCACAGACGCCTTATATTACTGGTTCTATCCCTTTTCTTAGAGCACAGACGCCTTATATTACTGTTTCCATCCCTTTTTTTAGAGCACAGACGCCTTATATTACTGTTTCCATCCCTTTTTTTAGAGCACAGACGCCTTATATTACTGTTTCCATCCCTTTTTTTTAGAGCACAGACGCCTTATATTACTGGTTCTATCCCTTTTCTTAGAGCACAGACGCCTTATATTACTGGTTCTATCCCTTTTCTTAGAGCACAGACGCCTTATATTACTGTTTTTATCCCTTTTCTTAGAGCACAGACGCCTTATATTACTGTTTCCATCCCTTTTTTTAGAGCACAGACGCCTTATATTACTGGTTCTATCCCTTTTCTTAGAGCACAGACGCCTTATATTACTGTTTCCATCCCTTTTTTTAGAGCACAGACGCCTTATATTACTGTTTCTATCCCGTTTTTTAGAGCACAGACGCCTTATATTACTGTTTCCATCCCTTTTTTTTAGAGCACAGACGCCTTATATTACTGTTTCTATCCCGTTTTTTAGAGCACAGACGCCTTATATTACTGTTTCTATCCCGTTTTTTAGAGCACAGACGCCATAAAATACTGTTTCTATCCGTTTTTAGAGCACAGACGCCTTATATTACTGTTTCCATCCCTTTTTTTTAGAGCACAGACGCTTTATATTACTGTTTCTATCCCGTTTTTTAGAGCACAGACGCCTTATATTACTGTTTCTATCCCTGTTTTTAGAGCACAGACGCCTTATATTACTGTTTCTATCCCGTTTTTTAGAGCACAGACGCCTTATATTACTGTTTCTATCCCTGTTTTTAGAGCACAGACGCCTTATATTACTGTTTCTATCCCTGTTTTTAGAGCACAGACGCCTTATATTACTGTTTCTATCCCTGTTTTTTAGAGCACAGGCGCCTTATATTACTGTTTTTATCCCTTTTCTTAGAGCACAGACGCCTTATATTACTGTTTTTATCCCTTTTCTTAGAGCACAGGCGCCTTATATTACTGTTTTTATCCCTTTTCTTAGAGCACAGACGCCTTATATTACTGTTTCTATCCCTGTTTTTTAGAGCACAGACGCCTTATATTACTGTTTCTATCCCGTTTTTTTAGAGCACAGACGCCTTATATTACTGTTTCTATCCCGTTTTTTTAGAGCACAGACGCCTTATATTACTGTTTCTATCCCGTTTTTTTAGAGCACAGACGCCTTATATTACTGTTTCTATCCCGTTTTTTTAGAGCACAGACGCCTTATATTACTGTTTCTATCCCGTTTTTTTAGAGCACAGACGCCTTATATTACTGTTTCTATCCCTTTTTTTAGAGCACAGACGCCTTATATTACTGGTTCTATCCCTGTTTTTTAGAGCACAGACGCCTTATATTACTGTTTCCATCCCTTTATTTTTAGAGCACAGACGCCTTATATTACTGGTTCTATCCCTTTTTTTTAGAGCACAGACGCCTTATATTACTATCACTAAGGTCATGAAACTGCCCATCAACATGTAGGATAATCTTAGATGTGTATATATGGGACGAAACGCTTATGAAAGCTTCTGCTACCAATACTAACACTACTTGTACTACTATGGCTACTACTACTACTGTTACTACTACTACTACTACAACCATCACCAACACTGTACATTCAAAAGCTACACCAACAAACGGCAAAACAACCAAACAGCAGCAGCAGCAGGTCCACCGAAATTGGGATCACGTAAATAAGCCATTAAGATATAAACTCTAATTAAGAAACTTGGTGGCATGAGCCCGATGGTGCATTCCCGGCAGTGCCAATAATAGCGGCGGGGAGGAGAGGCGCGAAGGAGCCAGGCGGGGAGAAGAGGAGGAGGGCGAGCACAGGGAATGAGAATGAGACCAAATGAGAGAGTAAGCTTGGTACGGATTCCCTCTCTCTCGTGTGTGTGTGTGTGTGTGTGTGGGGGGGGGGGGGGGGGGGAGAGTGTGAGTGTGCGTGTGCGCGCTTTTAAGACAGACAGGGATTTAGAGAGAGCATTTTAAGGTGCAGATATATAGCGTGTAAAGAGGCTTAAAAACAGCATTAAAACTCTTCCACCAGGCGCGCGACTTTTAAGCGATCCATCAAGACTTGGCGCGCTCACAAAAAGAAAAGAAGAAAAAGACGGTGACGAAGAAGATAGAAAAATGTGAATAAATGAATAGAGATGAAGAGATGAAAACGTAGATATTACTCAAAAAACATCAAAAGAAAACTAAAAGCATAATAAAACGAAATGAAGACAATATACAAGATAGAAATTATATACAAAAAAAACGTGGGGATAAATATTAAAGTAGGAGAGGAAATAAAAGTTGGAGATTATTCAGACTACGCTTTTGGTCAGAGGGGAGAGTAGCGGCCTCCACACTACCTCCTGAACTCATTAGAAGAGAGCATCTGTCCTCTCTCCCCTCAAGCTCCCCTCCCCCTTCTCTTTACATTCCCCCCTTTACATTTCACTCCACTCTTCCAGTTCTCCTCTCTCCCTCTTGCTCTTCACCCTTTCTAACTCATCTCTCTCTTCCTTTTACTTCGCGCCACGCTATTCCTTTTTCCTTGTCTATTCTTTATTTCCTCCCATCTTCTGTCTCTTAATCCCTTCATCCATTTTTCATTTCATCTCCAGCTTCCTTTTCCTTACTTATTTTATTCTCTTTTAACTGCTCCCACTCTCTTCCTTTTTCCTATCCTTCATTCCCTCTCATCTCCTATCTTAATCCACTGCATCTCATTCCTTTCACCCATTTTCCACCTCATCTCCCTCTTCCTTTTCCTTATTTAACTTATCCTCTTTTATCTCACCCCACCCCATTCTTTTTCTTTACTATCCTTCACTCCCTCCCATCTCAATCCACTGTCTCTCATTCCCTCCACCCATTTTCCTTTCATCCTAATTCCTCCTCACCCACTTACTCGACTGGCCCGACCCTCCTCCCGTCCCTCTCTCCCTGTCCGCTCCCCTTGAAGTCCAGTCTTCGTGGGGACGCCGCTCAGCATCCTTGAAACATTATTAGTCTCAGCGCCGCCAGAGTCCCCAGGGGGCTGCGAGGAGCGGTGACGCGGAGAGAGGACACACAAAGGAGAAAGGAAGCAGGACAGGAGGGCAAGGAGGAAGAGGGGGAAGGAGGGCAGGGAGTAAGGGGAGAAGGAGGGCAGGGAGGAAGAGGGGGATAGTTGGGTGCAGGGAGGATGAAGGAAAGGTAGGCAGGGAGGAAGGGGGGAAGGAGGGGTCAGGAAGAAGGGCAATAAGGCAGGGGAGGAAGGGGAAGGAAGGCATGGAGGAAGAGAAGAAAGACAGGGAGGAAGGGAGAAGGAGGAAGGCATGGAGGAAGAGGGGCAGGAAGACAGGGAGGAAGGAGGAGAGGAAGGAGGGCAGGAAGACAGAGAGAGAGAAGTAATGAAATGGCCCCTTGTCCGGACCCAACACTCATGCAGACCCAGTAACCTCATTCGCCCCTAA
>NC_066533.1:11942011-11979511 GCF_024679095.1 Eriocheir sinensis
CAAACCCATTCCAACTCACCCAGAGCCACTCGCACAAACCCCCTCACATGTTGCTTCCAGGCTAAATAATTTCCTCGTAGTCTGTGAACATTCGAGGAGGGAGAAAAAGCGGAATAACATCGTGATCATTCTTCCTTGGACTCCTAGATCAGCGGAGGCAATGTACCCCTCTCCATAACCTCTTTTTCCGAGGGGAGAGATATGAAAGTTATAATCTGAAGGGAGAGGAGTTAGTCAGTTACTTTTTAGGGAGGGGTAACTGCCAATATTCCGTCTATCAGTGCTCTCTCTCCCTCTCTGACTCTCTCTCTCTCTCTCTCTCTCTCTCTCTCTCTCTCTCTCTCTCTCTCTCTCTCTCTCTCTCTCTCTCTCTCTCTCTCTCTCTCTCTCTCTCTCTCTTTTCTATTATCAGTCTATCTATTTGTCTGTCTATCTGTCTGTCTGTCTATTTCTCTTTCTCTTAATTAGCGAGGAAAGCAAATAGAGAGACTTCACGAAATTGTATTAAGGGAGAGAGAGAGAGAGAGAGAGAGAGAGAGAGAGAGAGAGAGAATGGAAGAAAGAAAGAATGAATGAAAGAAGATAAAGAAAAAAGGAAAAAAGAAAAAAAGGGGGAAAGAAAGAAAGACTGAAATAAAAAAAGAATGAATGAAAAAAAGAATGAAGGGAAATAAAACGATAAGAAAAAGAAATGAGAAAAAAAAGTAACACCCATACAAAGGGCGTACAGGTGTAAGTCAGCCCACCCATCAACACCAGGTGGCCGTGATCCCACTCTGCTCACACGTCCTCTCTGTCCCCGTCTTGTCGTCTCACCAACCCTGCCAGCCACACTTTATAACAGCCGGGGGGAGGAGACAGAGCGGAGGAAGGATACGGGGCGGCAGGGGAGTGTCGGAGGCATCGATCTCTGTACCTCCTCGCCTGCTTGCTTGTTTTCTTGCTTGTTTACTTGCTTGCTTACGTGTGCCCGCCATGCTCCGCTATCGCAAGCAAACAAGGTAGGAAGGGGGGGAAGATGGGTGAAAAAGACATGGCGTTTTTGTTCCTCATTCCTTCGTCTTACTTTGTTATGATTGGTTAGGTTAAGTTAGGTAAGGTAAGGTAAGGTAATGTAGGGTAAGAGTAGGCTAGGTAAGGTTAGGTAAGGTTAGGTTAGGTTAGGTTAGGTTAGGTTATATTAGGTTAGGTAAAGTAAGGTAAGGTAAGGTAAGGTAAGATAAGGTAAGGTAAGGTTAGGTAAGGTAAGGTAAGGTTAGGTTAGATTTGGTTAGGTAAAGTAAAGTAAGGTAAGGTAAGGTAGGGTAAGGGAAGGGAAGGGAAGGGAAGGGAAGGGAAGGGAAGGGAAGGTGAGGTGAGGTGAGGTGAGGTGAGGTGAGGTGAGGTAAGGTAAGGTAAGGTAAGATTAGGTTGTGTTATCTTCACTAACTCTCTACTATTTCTAAATCCTCCATTATTAGGCAAAGAGAGACAATGTATTTTCTTATTTTCTTCTTTCCTTTCTTTCTTCTCTTCACTAACTCATCTACCACTTCATTGCATTTCCTCGTTTTCTTCCTTTCTTTATCTTTTTTCACTAACAAGGTAGGAAGGGAGAAAAGACTTGTGAAAAGGACATTGCATCCTCTTCTTTTCTTCCTTCCCTTATCTTTCTTCTCTTCACTAACTCATCTACCATTTCTATTTCTTCCATTATTAGGTAAAAAAAAAGATATACCACTTATTTCTGTTCTTTTTCCTCTATTTTTCTTCTCTTTACTGCCTCGTCTACTTCTCTTAATTTCTTCCATTATCCTTACTCCCTCCTTCCATCCTCCTTTTCTTTCTTTATATTCCCATTATCTTACGCATCTTTATCGCCTCATATGTCTCTTCCTACCCTTAATGCAGTTTCCTTCCTTGATTCTTCCTTTTATACATTTATCTGCCACTTTCCATCATTATCTCTTATGCCCCCTTCTCCTCATTTATCCCTCCCTTCTCTTACCTCCTGATATATTTCTCCCTTACTTATCTCTACCATATATCTATCCTTTTTTAGCTTCCCTCCCCTTACTATACTCCACGCCCTCCATTCTTTGTCTATCTCTCTCCTTTACTCTCTTTCTCTCTCTTCTCTACCCTCAATTTATCCCTTTTAACTTCTCCTTCCCTTGCTATTCTCCTCCCCCTCATTCTTTGTCTCTCTTTCCACCCTACTGTTTCCTCTCTCCCTCACTCTCTGATCTCTTCTCTCCCTCTCGCCGCCCAAGACACACACATATAAGAGCAGATTTGCGGGTGTAATTTCAAGGGGAATGTGGAAAGGTGGGGTGCCGGGAGCTTATCTTGGGCAGGAGCGAGGCAGGGCAGGAAGGGTGGTAGGGTGTGTAGGTGGCAGGGGAGGAGCTAAGTAAGAGAGAGTAATAGAGGAAGGTAAGGTTGGGAGAGTAAGTGTGACGGATAAATAGCGTTGGAAAAGGTAGAGGGGGAGAAGGAGGGGTTTGTGAAGCAGAGGATTGATGTAGTTGTGAAAAAACATAGAGAAGGAAAAGGAATATATGACGCAAGTAAAAGGGACTTAGCCAGGAAAAGTACGTCTAAAGTATAAGTTAAGTATAAATAATTGGAAGAGGTAAGGGGAAGACGGGTTTGGAAAGGAGGGGATGCAGAAAGAAGGAGTAAACATAGAGTACGAAAAGGAATATATGATGCAAGTAAAAGGGAATTAGCCAGGAAAAGTACGTCTAAAGTATAAGGTAAGTATAGATAGTTGGAAGGAGTAAAGGGAAGAAAGACGGGTTTGGAAAGGAGGCAATGCAGAAAGAAGGAGAAAGCGTAGGTAAAGGAATATATAGTCAAAGTAGAAGGGAATAAGAAAGAACGATGGAAAAGTGAGTGTGACGGATAAAGAAAAGATGGAAAAGGTAAAGGGAAGAGATAAGAAAGAAGAAACATTGAGAAAACAAGGAGGAGGCAAGAAAGAAGTAAAGAAAAAAAAAGAACGGACAAGGCAAGAAAAACATAGTAAGTTATGAAGGGTGAGGAATAAAGAGAATGTCGGAAGAGGTAAACAGATGAAAGAGGTCTGAAGAGCAAAGGAATGAAGAGAGAATGAGGAAACAAAACAAAGACAAGAGACAAGAAAAAAGACCAAAAAAAGCAAGTAAACAAAACAAAGACAAGAGACAAGAAAAAAGACCAAAAAGAGCAAGTAAACAAAACAAAGACAAGAGACAAGAAAAAAAGACCAAAAAAAGCAAGTAAACAAAACAAAGACAAGAGACAAGAAAAAAAGAAGCAAAGAGAGCAAGTAAAAGATAATAAGACAGGCAGGTAGAGTAATCAGAGGTGACAAATACAAAAAAAAAATTAAAGAAAAGATAAGAGGGAGAAAACTTTAAGAACCAGCGCGATGAAGAAAGAAAGATAAAACAACTCGGAAAATGACGATATAGCGGAGATCGTAGCGTTTCAAGGGACATAAAGAGGAGAGGAACGTGTTAGATAAGCCCGGGGGAAGCTAGAAATAGGCGACAGACGGAGGACAGCCGCGGGGGAGGGTCGGAAAAGCAGCAGAAGACGCGGTTCAGGTGTTTCAAGGGCTCCTAATTCCGGGCTGCGAGTGTGATTCTTGCTGGGTAAGTGCCGATTGGATGCTGCGAGATGGTGATTGTGACGGTAATGGCTGTACGAATGGAGGAGGAGGTGGAGGAGGAGGAAATGTGGGGAGATGAGGTAGGTCGAGGAGGTGGATGTGGAAGATATGGAAGAGGAGAACGAAGAGCAGAAGGAGATGGAAATGGTGGATTACGAAAAGGAAGAAAAGGAGGAGGAGGAGATGTGGGGAGATGAGGTAGGTCGAGGAGGTGGATGTGGAAGATATGGAAGAGGAGAATGAAGAGCAGAAGGAGATGGAAATGGTGGATTGTGAAAAGGAGGAAAAGGAGGAGGAAATGTGGGGAGATGAGGTAGGTCGAGGTGAAGGTGGAAGATATGGAAGAGGAGAACGAAGAGCAGAAGGAGATGGAAGATTATGAGGAGGAGGAAAAGGAGGAGGAAATGTGGGGAGATGAGGTAGGTCGAGGTGAAGGTGGAAGATATGGAAGAGGAGAACGAAGAACAGAAGGAGATGGAAGATTATGAGAAGGAGGACGAGGACGAGGGCAAGGAGGAGGCGGAGGCTGAGAAGGAGGAGGAAAATGACAAGAGTAAGAAAAAGAGAACAAGAACGAGAAATAAAAAAGAGTAGCAGAAGAAGCAGAAACAGAAGACAGAAGAGCAGCAGAAGAAAGGAGGAAGAAGAGGAGGAGGCGAAGGAGAATAACAAGGTCAGGAATATAAGGAATAACAAATAAATAAGCAAGATCAACAAGTGTAGGAGGAGCAGGAGGAACAAGAGGAGAAATAGCAGGAGAGAAGAAAGGGGAGGAGGAGGAGAAAACGGAGGAAGCATAAAGCAGGTAAAGTGAAATAATGACGAAAAGGAAAGGAAAGGAGATGAAGAGAAGGAGAAAGAGGAAGAGACGGCACAAAGGAGGCAAAAAGAGGAAGAAGAAGGGAAACAACAGGAGGAGAGGTAGAGGCAGAGACAAGAAGAGAAACAGCAGTAAGAGAGGAGAGGAGGAGAAGTAGGAGGAGGAAGAGAAGGCACAAAGGAGGTACACAGAGGAACAAGAAGGGAAACAACAGAAGGAGGGGATAAGGAGAAGATGAAGGAGGAGGAGGAGGAGGAACAAAGAAGGTAGAGACAAGAAGAAAAACAGCAGGAAGAGAGGAAGAGGAGGAGAAGTAGGAGGAGGAAGAGAAGGCACAAAGGAGGTACACAGAGGAACAAGAAGGGAAACAACAGAAGGAGGGGATAAGGAGAAGGTGAAGGAGGAGGAGGAGGAGACACAAAGCAGGAAGAGAGTAAAGGAGGAGAAGGAGGAGGAGGCACAAAAGAAGTAAAAGTAGAATTCACCTGCATGCCTTTTTCCCCCTTCCTGTCATCTGTGCATTACGCGGGGCAGCGGCATCAAAGTCCTCCGTTATTCCTCCTTATCCTGACTCGGCGCGCTCCCTTTCATAGTCTGCCGCGCCCGTTTTTTGCTTATTCCCCTCGTCTCCTCTTTATGCCTCGACGTGAAAAGGTTAAAACTCACTCACTCTTTTGCCCCCCCCCCCCCCCATTACCCTCTTGCTGTTTTCTCTTCCTCCTCTTTCTCCTCTTTCTCCTCCATTTTTCCTTCCTTCCCTTTCTCCCTTCGCCTCGTCTCGTTTATTTCCCCTGACATGAAAAGGTTAAAAGTCACTCTTCTGCCTCCCATTACCCTCTAGTTGTTTTCTCTTCCTCCTCTTTCTCCTCCTTCTCTTTCTCCTGCTCCTCCACTTTTCCTTCCTTCCCTTTCTCCCTTCGCCTCGTCTCATTTATTTCCCCCGACGTGAAAAGGTTAAAATTCACTCTTTCGAATCCCATTACCCTCTCACCTTTCCTCTACGCTTCCTTCCTCCCCTTCCGCCCTTCCTCCTCACCTCCTTTCTTCTCTCCTTCCCCCCTTCCCTCCCTCAGTCACTCAAGCCACCACTCAACATCAAATAACAACGGACTGAACTCTTAGGGGAAAAAGTTACATCAAAGAGTTCGTTGTCCTCTGTTCCCTTCCCCTTGTCGAGGCTCCTTTCCTCTCCCTCTTGCGGATAAGACCTCAAAGCATACCTGAAGCCCCCCGCCTCCGCCTCCTCCTCCTCCTTCCCTTTTACTTTTCATTCTACAGCTATTTCTACCACTACTACTACTACGACGACGACTACTAATACTACCTCCAATACTAGGGGTCTTTTGCTATCCCTACATGTTCTACTCTATTTTCCTCTTACTTTCCTTCTCCTCCTCCTACGATATACATTCATCCACCGCCACCAACTCCTCTTCCTCTTCGTCTTCCTCCTCCTTCTTCTCCTCCTCTTCATACTTCTACTTCTACTGCCAACACCAATACTTTTTTTTTTACTGTCCTTACTTATTCTGTTCCTTTCTTCCTATTTTCCTTCTTTTCCTCCTACGATATGCACTCCTCCTTCACCACTACTTCCTTTTCCTCTTCCCCTACTTCTTCTACTACTACTACTACTACTACTACCACCAATATTTTTTCCTACTCATTCTGTTTTTTCCTCCTCTTTTGCTTCTCTTCCTGCAACTATAAACACTTCTCCCCCATCTCCACCTTCTCTTTCTTCCCTCTCCTCCTCCTCCTCCTCCTGTTCCCCTAGACCCCCTTCAGGAGTCATTATCCATGTCTTTTATCTCCCTAACGCCCCCAGAGAGTAGGGCAACGAGACGCACCTGAAGGGAACGCGCCACTCCGTCTTCAGTACTGCGGGGCGGCAACGACTCAGGGGAGAAGGGAAGCGAGGAGATATATATGCGTGTGAAAGGAGGGAGAGGGAAGACGAAAGGGAAGGAGAGGAGAACGTGATGGTGATGGGATTGAGATGGTTGTCGTGGAGTGAGTGTGTGGGTGTGAGTTCTAGAAATGGAATGTTTTTTTCTCTTGTGTGTGTGTGTGTGTGTGTGTGTGTGTGTGTGTGTGTGTGTGTGTGTGGACGTAACGGAAGTACTACACAAATTCAAGCGATGGGGAGTGAGTAGTGACCCAACGTTGCCAGATTGTCGTACTCAGCCGCTTATTTTTTTCCGACTTCCTACCCAAAAACTGTTTTCTGAGCCCCAATAACGAAACTCATTTATAGTTATCGTTAAAAGAGTTAGATCCTGATGTCTCTTGGCAATAGTTATGCGTCAGAAACCGGTAAATACTATGCTCTGAGTACGATAACCTGCCAACGGCGGTGAGTACGCAGATTTCCAAGATCACTAATGCGTCTGGGCTTCAAGAAACACACCAGGCAACATTTCCCTGCACCATTCCATCCGCACATCAAAGACAAACCACCAAACAAGGATAACCAGGCAGCGGCAAGCGCTAACAAGGGCAGGACCATCCCAGCAGGCCCGGTCCCTTCCCTCACTCCCTCCTATCCCCCCCCAGGACGCCCCAACCCGCCAGACACACGCCAGACTCTCACACACGCACAGAACATTTGCTTAGCCTTCGCAGGGGTCGTGTTGGCCATTCATCGTGGCGGGAGCGAGGCGGGGAGGCGGCGGGAGGAAGGCATTAAGGCAAAACAAGGTGGACAAGGCAAAGGTGGAGGGGTTGTGGGTAAGAAGGCGAAGGGTGGAGGAAGGGAAACATGTACGGCTTTGGGAAGGGGAGAAGGAGAAGGAGGAGGAGGAGGAGGCTGTTGGAAAAGGAGGAAGAGGTTATGGATGGAGGGAAGAGGTTAAAGAAGTGGAAGGTTCTTGTGGGGGACATGTAGAGGAGGACAAGAGAGTGTGAGAGCGCTGAAAGATATAGGAAAAACGAGAAAGAGTGAGAGGAAGAGGGTGTGGGTGGTGCGTAGAAGAGGGTGAAAGAATGGGTGTGACACGGGATGGAGGAGGAGGCTGTGGGTGTAGGAGGAAGAGGATGTGGAGGGAAGGAGGCGGATAAAGGGAGTTGCGGACGGAGAGAATTTAAGGCGTAAGGTTGTGGATGGTAGAAAAAAAGTGAGTGTTTAAGAGACGAGTAAAACAAGAGAATGGTGTGAGAGGAAGAGGTTGTGGGTGGAAGGAGGAGGATAAAGGGAGTTGCGAACGGAGAGAATTTAAGGTGTAAGGTTGAGGATGGTGGAAAAAAAGTGAGTGTAAGAGAGGAGTAAAGGAAGAGAATGGTGTGAGAGGAAGAGGCTGTGGGTGGAAGGAGAATAAAACGAGGTCGTGGGAGGAGAAAATTTGTGGGTGAGAAGAGGAAAAGACAAATGAGTGTATATATATTTGTGGAGGAGATAAAAGACATGCAAAATAGATAGTATAGTAAAACATATATAAAAAAAAAAGTCGAAAAGGAAAAGTAGACAAAAAAGAAGACGAAAAAGTGAACGAAAATAAAGACAAGAAAGTAGACGAAAAAGAAGAAAAAGAAGAAGGAAAATGAAAATAATAAATAAGATAAACAAGAATGGGTGTGAGAGGAGTAGAGAGGAAGAGGTCATAGGAGAAGAAAGCTTGTGGGTGTGGACAGAAAAAGACAAATTGAGTGTGTAAGAGAGGTGTAAAGGAGGAGTGTGTAATAGGAGGAGCCAGTGGGTGGTGCGTAGAGGAGGACGAGAGAATGGGTGTGGAAGGAAGGGAGGAGGACGGGCGACACTTGCTGGCTGGCACCACTTGGAGGAAGGCCAGGCAGTATCATGTGTCACCTCCCCCAGTCCCCCTTCTTCGCCTGGCTCTTCCCTCTCCTCCCTCTCCTTAGCATCCACACTCCTCCTAGCCCTTCCCCTTTCTCTCCTCTCCCCTTACCCACCTATACTACTCCTTTCCCCTTCCTCACCCTCCCCTCTTCCCTCGTTTCGTAACATCCTCACCCCTCCCCCATCCCTCTCCCCACCTAATCCCGTACTCAAAGCTTCCCCTTGTTATCGAATATACAGATTTTACCAGCCAGTTTTCTATTACGTAACTTGCAATTATAAATGTTACAACAGCCCGCAAGCCCGCAAGGTAAAAACAATAATGGAAATAAAAATAATTGAGGGGAGAAACGGTTTTATTTATGCAACATTTCTTCAGGGCATTACTTCTTCTATAACCGCCGGAGTGAAGCAGCGGCGGGTTTTTGAATACATGAAGTGTTGTGAATATTTGATGCGGGAAAACCTCTTCTCTTTAAATATGTATGAAGACCCGTGAGCAGAAGCGCCTCAAAATATCCCGCTCCACAAAAAAAGAAAAATTTAATATGCATGATGAAACAATTAAGAAACGAGCAAAAAAAATCAAACGGGCAAAAATTACAATAATGGAAGAATGAATATTAAAAGATTGTGAAATATTAGACAGCTTCCACGTGGAGATATTAATAATTGTGGAGGAAATAAAAGACATGTAAAATAGATAGTAAAGTAAAACATATAAAAGAAAAATCGAAAAGGAAAAGTAGACGAAGAAGAAGACGAAAAAGTGAACGAAAATGCAGACAAGAAAGTAGACGAAAAAGAAGAGAAAGAAGAAGAAAAAGGAAAAGGAAAATAAAATAGAAAATAGAAAAAAGACAAAAAATAAAGGGTTAAAAAAGGAAAATAGAGATGGTAAAAAAATATTACAAAAAAAAATACTTAAAGGCTAAAGTAAAGTAGTGACATATAAAAGTCGATTCAATTCTTTCTTCCTCCCAAAGTGAACCAAAAACACGTTAATAAGAAAACACGTCATAAAATACCCCAAAGGAACGGCCATGATGAACAGGAAGTAGAAGAAGAAGCCATAATTACCATATTCAGCGCAATGTTATTCTTCCGAGTCTCTGCAGCCGCTGGTAATAAAAATGCAAGTTTGGGGAATTCTGAGGCATTTTGAGGCATGGTCCGCTGTTTGTTCCGGGTGTTTCAGCGGGCGATGATTTGCAGTGACGCAGTATTATGCCGGCCGATCTCTCCCTTCCTCCTCCTCTCACTATGTTTCCCGGACGCATCGACGGGCATGAAATATCGGGGCTATAAACATCACATTTCCGAAAACAATGCCGGCGCAACGCACTCATATTCCCCCCAAGAGAGATGGCCATTATACCCTCCTCCTCCTCCTCTACTACTCCTACTCCTCCTCTTCTTCTTCTTCTTCTTCTTCTTCTTCTTCTTCTTCTTCTTCTTTCTCTTCCTCTTCTTGTTCCTGTTCTTCTTTTTCTTCTTTCTCTTCCTTTTCTTCGTTCACTTCTATTCTAGTTTTCTTCTTCTTTTCCTTCTTCTTTTTCTTCTTCTTTTTCGTCTACTTTTTCGTCTACTTTTTGGTCTAATTTCTCGTCTTCGTTTTCGTCTACTTTCCCTTCTTTTTTCTTTTTTTTTCTTCTTCTTGTCCTATTTTTTCTTCTTTATCTGTTTCTTCCTCATATTCATCATCTTCGTCGACGTCTTCTTCATCTTCTTCTTCTTCTTCTTCTTCTTCTTCCTCTCATCCTTCATCTTCTTTTTCTTCTTCCTCCTCCTCTTTTTTATTCTTATACTTCTTTTCCTGCTTCTTATCCTTCTGCATCCACTCTTATCCTCCTCCTCCTCCCCTCTCCTCCATGAATCATCACCTCTCGGCAATATTTTTTTTCCCTCGTATACTTTGCCTTACATTATTTTCCCTTCCTTTCCATTTCCTTCACTTCCATTTCTTTCTTTCGCTAATCTTATCTTCCCTTTCTTTTCCCTGATGTCCCTTTCCCTTCTCATTCTTTGCCTCTTCTCCCTTCACTCCCTCTCTCTTACTCCTCTTCTTTACTTCGTTTCTCCTCTTCTTTCTTTCGCTCTCTGTCACATTTCATCTTCCTTATCTTCTTATCCCTTCCAACTTTACCACATTCTCCTCCTCTCCTCCTCCTCCTCCTGCATTTCCTCCTACCACCACCACCACCACATATCACCACGGGACAATGCGCTCCCGCCCCCCTCCCTCCCCTCCACTTCTCCCTCCCCTCCACTTCTCTCTCCCCTCCATCATCCAGCTCAATACATCGCCTCATAAATTCACCACCTCCATTACCACCACTTCCACTACTTATCTCCACCACGGTAAAAGGCGTCACCACTACACCGATTCTCTATTATCCTCCTCCACCTCCTCCTCCTCCTCCTACTCCTACTTAGGCTTCCTCTTTCCGCTACAGTCATTAAGTAAGAATGGTAGTAGTGGTAGTGGTAGTAGTAGTAGTAGTAATAGTAGTAATAGTAGTAGTAACAGTAGTAGGCCTATCATTATTTCCTCTCTTGGTTCACCCCCAAACACGGCATTACGCAACGAGCTCCTCCAGGGAACTAACAAACTAATTAAACAAATGTAAGATAATAATTACATATACAGCCGCTCCCTCTAACCCTCTCCCTCCTTTCTCCCTCCAGCTCTTTCCTCCTTTCCCTTCTCCTTCCCTCCCTTCTACTTTTTCCGCCTCTCCCTTCCTCCCACTCACTCATTCCTGCTCTCTTTCCTCCTCTCCCTCCCTCCTTCCATCCTTCCTTCCACGCCTTCGTCGGGCCATCAGTAAAACAATTGGGGCCCGGCGGTGCGTCTCGGCAAACACGTCCCGCGCTGTAAGGTCCCGCTGAGCCGCTCCGTCGCCCTCGTCAAACGCACAATTAAGACACCGGCTAATACTTCCAAACTCGACCCCTTCCCGCCCCCGCCCTCTATCCCCCGCCCACGTACTCCTCTCCCCCTCGTCCCTTGCTTCCCTCCCCTCTACCACCCCATGTCTCCTCATATGCCCCCTACCAACTATGCTTCCCTCTCCCCTCTCGTCCCTACCCACCTATTCCAATCATTAGTAGCTACCTCTGCCTACCTTCCATCTACCCTCCCTTTCCATCAGCCCCCTACTAGCTACCTCTTCCCACTACCTCCCTATCCCCTGTCTTAGCTCCCCTGCCATCCACCTTCCTATCAAGAGCTTGTATTTACTCCCGTCGTTAATCTCCTTCGTCCAAAACCCCTGCCAATCTTTACCTCCTTCCTCTTGTTCTTTTTTATTCCACCTCTCTCTCTCTCTTAGCCTCGCCTCCTCCTCCTCCGCCCCGCTCCGCCATCCAGTCAAGTAAAAAAGTGTGTATATGCAAATTAATATCTCTCCGAAAATATATTAATTACCGCGTGGAATCTCAGGTAGCCCCGCCCGCATCCTCAAAGCCTGGAATGTTTGTAATGAGTAAAAGAGTGTGTGTGTGTGTGTGTGTGTGTGTGTGTGTGTGTGTGTGTGTGTGTGTGTGTGTGTGTGTGTGTGTGTGTGTGTGTGTGTGTGTGTGTATTGACTAGCCTAGCATTTCTCTTCTATTCATTCCACCCTATACACCATCATTCAATCAAGTGACTCAACCCTTTATTTAACCCTTTACTGTCCCCTTTCCACCTTTCATCCCCTTATCCATCAACCTTTAACCCTTTTATTCACCAACGCCTTACCCTCCTACCCATCCACCCAACTTCTCATCCCTACAATCATCCACCTCCCTTCCTTACAGTCCTTTCAGCCATCCTTTACCATCCACGATCCACTCATCTTCCTCCCTGTTTCCATTCACCCACCAATCCACAACCACCCATCCACCTCTTCCTTCCCTTCCCGTCACACATCCGCTAACCCTCCACCAACCCTCCTTCCTGCTTCCACTCACGTACCCTCAACGATGTAACCATCCATCACTTCCTTCCACTCCCTCCAGACATCCATCCATCAACACTCCACCCTCCAACCACCACCAACCACCTCCCCCTTCATTTCCAGTCGCTCCCCTCGTCGGTATTTTAATTACGGCGCCAATTTGGAGGGTGTCTGTGTGTTCTGTGCCCGGCGGTGAGGTTAGTGGGCCGGGCTGGTCGCGGTGTCACAGTCTCAATGAACTCGAAAATTAAAAAGCTTGTCAAACGAGCGCCGCATTTTTGGCTGCCTCAAAGTTTCGGCGAGGAATTTCAATGACGTGTGTCCTTTAGGAGATCAAAGATAGGTCCCGTGTTTCTCTCTCTCTCTCTCTCTCTCTCTCTCTCTCTCTCTCTCTCTCTCTCTCTCTCTCTCTCTCTCTCTGTGATGTTCCCTTCCCCTGCCATGACGTTCCCTTCCTTCTCTTCCTTCCCCTCCATTATCTTCCACTCTTTTCAATTAGTTCCCCTACCTTTATATTCCCTTTGATGTTTTGCTTAGATTATCTCCTTATGTTCCTTTCCTGTCCTTTCCTTTCTCTACTCTTCTTTTACTTTATTCACCTTCTCTTTTTTTTTATCCTGCTCTTCCCCTTCTTCTCTCCCTTCTTTTCCATGGCCTTCGATTTCCTTCCTAAATTCTCTATTATTTCATTCGTTTCATGTCCGTTCTTTTCCATTCCCTTCGTTTCTTTACTTATATTCTCTCTCCTATTCTTTTCCTTTCCTCTCCTATCCATTCCTTTCTCTTCATTTCCCCTCCCTTACTTTACCCTCCCTTTTCTTCTTTACCATGCCCTTCCCTTCATCTATCCCTTCCTTTCCATTCCTATCGTTTCTTTACTTATATCTCTCTCCGATTCTTTTCCTTTCCTCTCCTTTCCTCTCCTTTCCCTTCTCTTCTCTTCATTTCCCTTCCCTTTACTTTACCCTCCCTTTTCTTCTTTACCATGTTCTCAACTTCATCTCTCCCTTCCTTTCCATTCCCTTCGTTTCTTTACTTATATTCCCTCTCCTATTATTTTCCTTTCCTCTCCTATCCCTTCCTTTCTCTTCATTTCCCTTCCCTTACTTTACCCTCCCTTTTCTTCTTTACCATGCCCTTCCCTTCATCTATCCCTTCCTTTCCATTCCCTTCGTTTCTTTACTTATATTCCCTCTCCTATTATTTTCCTTTCCCCTCCCTTCCCTTTTCTTCCTTTCCCTTTCCTTACCCTGCTTTCTTTACTCTGCCCCCTCCCTTTACCTCCCTCCGCCCTATACTGGCCTACACTGCTGTTTTCTCTTTCCTTTCCTTCCCTCTACCTACTTTTCATACCCCTTTTCATAACCCACCCTTATTTTCTTTACCGTGCCACACCCTGCCCTCCCTTGTCCTATACTGTCATCGTCCACCCTAAAGACAAGGGGATGCACAAATTAGAAGTAAACACAGGTAAGAGACAAAGGTGCTTATGTGCCGACGCGCCCCACCTGCCTGATGACCTTACCTCCTCCTCCTTCTCCTCCTCCTCCTCCTCCTATTTTTGTTTTTGTTTGTTTTTCTCCTCCTGCCTCCGCCCCCTCCTCCTCCTCCTCCTCCTCCTCACCTAGTTTTTTTTTTCTCACTAATTCCTCCTCCTCCTCCTCATTTTTTATCTCCTTCCTCCTTCTCCTCCTCCTTCTCTCATGTTTTTTTTTTCTCCTTCCACATCCTCCTTTTTCTTCTCCTCTTCTCCTTCTCTTCTCCTCCTCCTCTTAGTTTTTTTTTCTCCTCCCTCTTCCTCCTACTTTACCTTTTCCTTCTCTCCTCCTCCTCCTCCTTCTCTCGTCTTGTTTTTTTCTCCTTCTACATCTTCCTTTTTCTTCTCCTCTTCTTCTCTTCTCCTCCTCCTATTCTCATTTTTTTCCTCTCCTCCCTCTTCCTCCTCTTTCACCTTTTCCTGCTCCTCTTCCCCTCCTCCTCCTCCTCCTCCTCTCGTCTTGTTTTTTCTCCTTCTACATCCTCCTTTTCCTTCTCTTCTCCTTCTCTTCTCCGCCTCCTCCTCCTCCGAGTCTTATTTTTTTCTCCTCCCTCTTCCTCCTCCTTTACCTTTTCCTTCTCCTCTCCTCCTCTTCCTCCTCCTCCCCTCTGTAAACCATTAGCAACTTTCTACAAAAAAAATCATCCACCTACTTTTTTTTCGTGTTTTTCTGACATTCGTGTATATTTTCCCTTCCGCGGGTGACGTTATGCTACACTTTCTGCTTTCTACGTGAACGGACAGAGACATTTTTCCCCACAAACGTTTTTTTCTTCCTTCTTTCCTTTTTTTTCTTTCTCGGCGCGGGATACACACAAGTTAGTTAGCGGCAATTGACATCACGAGCGAGGTTTTTTTGTTTGTTTTTTCTGCCCCCGCATCGAACTTAGGAATTAAAACGTTTGGCCTCGGTTAAACATCTTTTTTTTTCTTCTTTTTCTTGCCCGATTCAAGTTACTAATTAAAAATGCCTCCCTGACTGCATGCCTTCCCCCCTCTCTCGCTCTCGCTCTCTCTCTCCCTCCCTCCCTCTCTCTCTCTCTCTCTCCCTCTCGACAGCCATTTAGATTACAGAGCCAAGTAATTACATGAAGCGACATAATTACCAGATTGTTGCCAAATTAATCCCTCAGAAATTTGTGCGAGAATGGGAGTTGCGCGCGCCGCCTCGTCCCCCGTACCCGCGATCTGTTTGTCCGGGATGTGATTTTCATGTTTGTCGCTGTTTGTGTTGGCGTGATATATTTTTTTCGGCCCTTGTAAACAGATATTAGTTTTTTTTTCTCTCTCTCTCTCTATTTGTGTCGAGTCTGTATTTGTCTGTCTGTCTGTGTCTGTGTCTGCCTGTCCTTTTTTTTCTTTGTAAACAGACATATTAGTTATATATGTTTGGGTGACGGATGTTTTTTTCTCTCTCTTTTTTCCCCATGTGTCAAGTCTGTCTGTCTTTCTCTGTCTGTCTCTGTCCTTTGCCACTATGTCTCTTTGTGAACAGACAGATAAGTTATGTATGTTTGGGTGACGGGTTTTTTTCTCTCTTTTTTTCGATATTTTTGTCAGGTCTGTGTCTGTCTGTCTGTCTGTCTGTGTCTGCCTCTGTCCTTTGCCTCTATGTCTCTTTGTAAACAGACAGATAAGTTATGTATGTTTGAGTGACAGTTTTTTCTCTCTCTTTTTCTCTATAGGTCAAGTCTGTCTGTCTGTCTGTGTCTGCCTCTATTCTTTGCCTCTATGTCTCTTTGTAAACACACAGATAAGTTAGAAGTGTTTTTATGAGTTTTTTTTTTTTTTTTTAATCCTCTACTTGTGTCCGTCTGTTTGTGTCTGTCTGTATTTGCCTGTTTGTCTGTCTCTATCCACAAATCCTCCTTAACCCCCTATCCACCCTTCACTCTTTAGTCGTGTGTGTTCGTGAGACGTGTTTTCTCTCTCTCCATTTGTGTCAAGCCTGTTTGTGTCTGTGTTTACCTGTTTGTCTGTCACTTTCTACATATACTCGTTACTCCCCTATCTACCTTTCACCTTTATGTATTTTCCTGTTTGTCTACCTCTTTCTACATATACTCCTTACTCCCGTATCTACCTTTCAGCTTTATGTAAGTCTACACCCACTCCTTAATCCCTTTATGCATCCATTTACCAACTTTCCAAGCGTCCCTCCACCTCATGATGACCTAACCTGCTCCTCTGCCTCCTCCTCCTATTCTTGTTTTTATTTCTCCTCCCTCTCCTCCCTCCTTCTCGTCCTCCTCACCTAGTTTTTGTTCTCACTACTCCCTCCTCCTCCTCATTTTTTTTATCTTCCTCCTCCTCCTTCTCCTCTTCCTCCTCTATATGCCTATGTCTATCTATCTACCTGAATACCTGTCTTTCCTTTAACTTTATGTAGTCTTCTTTATTTTCTGTGTTTCTATGGTCAATAAACTATCTATCTTTCTACCTGTCCGCTCCTAACCTATCTACCTGTGTACAATTCTACCTTCACCTGGCTCATCTCATCTGTCTCTCTGAGTGCTACCTGTCACCTTAAGCGTCGTCACCTACCGCCCATCCCTTTCATTGATGTGTCTCCGTCTCAACACGTCATCCATCACTATAACAACGACCAGGTGTGTCTCCTAGGTACACACACACACACACACACACACACACACACACGAGCAAAGGGGATGTAGGCGCGGGGTCTGCAAGGCTCCAGCAGTACCCACGGATCGACTAACGAGATTAAAAACTTTCTCCTGGCGGGTCCTGGTGCTGGCGGTGGCGAGTCCAGCGCGTGATCAGCCCGGGGAGAGCTACACACGTCCGCCGCTATTGGTTCATCGGCGCCTGACGCTCACATTAATTAGTTTTTTTCATTATTTTTAAGGTTCGTTGCATTTGGAGCCAGAGTTATGAAATTGCTCTGCTCTGCTCTCGCTCTCTCTCTCTCTCTCTCTCTCTCTCTCTCTCTCTCTCTCTCTCTCTCTCTCTCTCTCTCTCTCTCTCTCTCTCTCTCTCTCTCTCTCTCTCCCTCTCCCTCTCTCTCTCTCTCTCTCTCTCTCTCTCTCTCTCTCTCTGATGCTAAATTACACAATGCATTCCCGATAAAAGGCAATTTCTTCTAAGCAAACAACATTAAACACGTCAAGTACACACACACACACACACACACACACACACACACACACACACACACACACACACACACACACACCTGGCTAGTCCACCTCACGCATTCACACCTTTCTAATTAGTTCTACCTGGAATAACTTTGGGTCTATGATAATATCGCACCTACTACCCCCTTCCCCACCACCCCTATGAAAATAACAGCATCCAACGCTTTATATATGTACATGAACCTAATGGAAAAACACACTTACCAATATATTCCACAACGACCTCGCCCGATGTTTTTTTACTTGTGTATATAGGGATGAGTCGCTCCCTCTCTCCCTCCCTCCCATCCTACCTCCCTACCTCTCACTCCCTTCCTCCCCTCCCTCCTCACTCCATTATCACTCCCTATCCTGTACTCTCCTCCCTTCCTCTCCTACTCCCGTCTCTCTCTCCACCTCTCTCTCGCTCTACCACCCTGGCTAATGCCTACCTTCTACCTTCCTCTGCCCCCATCTCTCTACCTCCTCTCACTGCATCCGGTTCATAGTGATATTAAATGGAACACAACGAATATTTGCAATGGTTTTTAGGTCACTGGTTGAAGGTCACTGTTATTGCACCTCCTCCTACTCCTCCTCCTACTCCTCCTCATCTTCATTCTCCACATTCTACAGATCATTTTCGTCACTTGATTATGCTTCTGGTTATGATGCAATTACATATAAGTTATCTTCAGTATTAGTCGCAAAAAAGGTAACATTGCACTCTGCCCGGTAGCTAGATTAATTAACAACACCTGGATTAATGAACGAAATAAATGGCCAGGTAACAAAGGAGATAGAGATATATAGAGAGAGAGAGAGAGAGAGAGAGAGAGAGAGAGAGAGAGAGAGAGAGAGAGAGAGAGAGAGAGAGAGAGAGAGAGAAAAAATGAAAGAAAGAAGGGAAGAAAGGAAAAGAGAGAAGGAAGGAAAGAAAAAAGAAGAGAAAGAGAAGAGAAAGAGAGAGAGAGAGAGAGAGAGAGAGAGAGAGAGAGAGAGAGAGAGAGAGAGAGAGAGAGAGAGAGTCATTAGCCAGGTAAGAACAGGCCTGAAGGAGAGAGCCGCCACCTGGTCGCCCTCCCGCCACATCAATATCCGGGCCTGCTGATGGCCTGTCCGCCCGTCACCCGCCGTCTCCCCCTACAATAACTGTCCTGGGTCATGTGCCGCCCCTCTGCTGACGAGTATCTCCCCTATTCATATCACTAATACTCGGGTTCCGCCTCTTACACCTCCTCCTCTTCTGCCTCTTCCTCTTACTGTTGCTCCTCCTCCTCCTCTTGTTTTCTTTCTTCGTGTATTTTAACTTTATATATCTCTCTTCCCTGTTCTCGATTTCTATTCCCTTTATATATTTTGCTACATAGATTTTCCTTCTTTCCCCTTCTTTTATTCCTCCTTATTTTGCTTTGTTTTTCTCTGGTTATTTTCAGTTTATATTTTCGTATCTTTCAATTCCATGTTCTTATTTTCTATTCCCGTTTCATATTTTACCTCGTGCCGTTCCTTTCCTTCCCTTCCTTCCCCTCCACCTCATTCTCCTTCTATTCTTTATTCCGTTTTCTTCTTCCAGGTGTTTTTAGTTTATTTTTCTCTACTTTTCACTTCTATGTTCTCGTTTTCTACATCTTTTTTTTTATTATTGAACATCTTTCCTCTTCCTTCCTTCCCCTCCTCTTCTTTTCATTTTGTTTCTTTCCACATATATTTTTAGTTTATGTTTTTTTTCCACTTTTCACTTCCATGTTCTCGTTTTCTACCTCTTTTTATTATTGAACGTCTTTCCTCTTCCTTCCTTCCCCTCCTCTTTTCCTCCTCATTTTGCTTCTTTCCACAGATATTTTTTGTTTATTTTTTTTTCACCCGTTGCCTCTCCCCTCTCCATATTCCACCTCTTCCTTTCCCCTTCCTTCTCCTGCTCCTCCTTCATGTTTTCTCCGTTTTCTGTTCTTGCTCTCGTCGTCTTTCCGATCACATATGCTGCCGTAAGCCTTTTCACCCATCTTTTTTTAACCTTTTTCCTTCTCTCACACCACAGTCGGCCCGCCCTTCCCCAGCCTTTGCCACCCTTCCCCGTCCTTCTTCAAACTTTCCCCAGACCTTCCCCGCCCTTAACCCTCCTTTCCTGCTCTTCCCCGCCCTTCCCAGCGCCTCCCCAAGTCGTGAGTGGTCGGCCCCAAGTCTGCTCTCACGTCTGGGTAATGTTTCAGCCGGGCCCATAACGGCTCTTGCACGCCTCCGCCTACCATTACTCGCGCCACTGTCTCCTCCCCTCCACTCGTCTCTTTTGTCTCCTCCACTTGATGACCTCTTCCTGCTCTTCCACTTGATGGCCTCCTCCACCTCCTCCTCCTCCTCCACTTCCTCTTCCTCTCCTCATGATCCATTCGTTTTTTGTTTTTTTTACTTATTTTCTCCGATCAGTCACGAGCGTCCGTCTTCTGCTCCTCCTCCTCTTTCTCTTCTTCATTTCACTCCTCCTCCTCCTCCTCCTCCTCCTCCTCTTCCTCTTTATCATCCCCTCTTTTCTTTTCAATTTATTTTCTCCAGTCAGTCACATGAGTCCATCTCCTCCTCCTCCTCCTCCTCCTCCTCCTCCTTCTCTTCTTCACTTCCCTCCTCCTCTTCCTCCTCCTCCTCCTCCTTTTTCTCTTTAAATTATTTCTCCAATCAGTCACAAACTTCCATCTCCTCGTTCTCTTCTTCATTGCCCTCCTCTTCCTCCTCCTCCTTCCTTCATTTATCTCCTCATTACCTCCCTTTTGCTTGCCCTTGATAAAATTCTCTAAATTCTTCCTCTTCCTCTCCTCTTCCTCCTCCTCCTAATGCTCGTCTATCATCGTCTCTTCTTTCTTACTACGTTAATCCTCTTCTCCTCGCTGCCCTCATCCTCGTCTTTCGCATATATATTCCTGCCTTTTCTTTTTTCTTACTTCACTTCAATGCTTCCTCCCCTCTTTCTCCTTCGCTATCACCCTCTTCCTCTTCCTCCTCCTCCTCCTCCTCTTCGTTAATCCCCGCTCTTCTTACCCACTCTCCCCTTCCATCCTCCTCCTTCGCTTGGCTAATACCCACTTTCTTTCATGTCCTTCTCCTCCGTTTCTGCTTCTTCCTCTCATCTTTATTTTCCTTCCTGTGTATATCTTCTGGGGTGGTTACATGCACGCACACGCACGCACACACACACACACACACACACACACACACACACACACACACACACACACACACACACACACACACACACACACACAATCGTTTTCTCTCTCTCTCTCTCATCTCTCTCTCTCTCTCTCTCTCTCTCTCTCTCTCTCTCTCTCTCTCTCTCTCTCTCTCTCTCTCTCTCTCTCTCTCTCTCTCAGATCGTCAACAAACGTCCCTCGCGGGCATCAACCTGGAGAGAAATTTAAATATCTTTCTCTTTTCCTCCTCCTCCTCCTCCTCTTCATCCTCCTCCTCCTCCTCCTCCTCCTCCTCCTCCTCCTCCGGGCAACATCTCTGAAAATTTCCTTAGTTCCCGCTGAAGAATCCTTTATGAATTTCTCCCCTCGTTTTTTGTCCTCTTAGTCCTCCTCCTCCTCCTCCTCCTCCTCCTCCTCCTCTTCCTCTCCTGCAATTTCTTCTCCTACTATTATTACTATTTTCTCATTGCTCTTCCTGTTCTTGTTTTTTCTTCTATTTCTTCTTCCTCTTCTTATCTTCCCTCTTTCTAATCGTCCTTTTATTTTTCCTCCTTCAGCTCCTCACAGTCTTCTAAAAAATCCAGTTCGTCTCTGCATTTTTCTCTACACTCTTCCTGCTTCTATTCCCTCCACCTTCCTCTTACTCTTCCCCTGATCCTTAACAAACTCCTAACCGCCTTCCTTTTCCCCTCTTTCCTATCCTCTTTCCCAGCGCATGCCGCCCTCACCTCTGCAAGCATTTACAGCCCATTTGCAACAAGGCCATTCCCCTTTCACCTAAATATGTCACTCAGATGCTCACGGTACAATGAACGAGAGAACGACGAGGAGGAGGAGGAGGAGGAGAGCAGGGCATCGCTTCAATAACCTCATGGAAGCAGGAGTGTCAAAATATGTATATAAAAACGGTTCCTGAATTCCACCTCAACGGCCATCATAACACACGCCATTTCTCCTTCACTCAAGAGACAATTACCGAGAGAGAGAGAGAGAGAGAGAGAGAGAGAGGAGACTGTCTTTCCGCGTACCCACAAGACAAGGTTTATGATGGCAGGAGAAAAAGACAACTCACATACGCACAAACACACAACATAAAGTTCCCTTTCATCACAACTTTTGCCGAGATGCGAACACACACACACACACACACACACACACACGCACACACACACACACACACACACACACACACACACAGAAACAGCTAGTGATGTCCCTGTCTGCAGCACAAGTCGACCGAAGGAAAAGCAAAGGCATCGAGGGAGGACAGACGACACTGGCAATTAGGTAATGAAACAAAGTCGACCAGGAGAAGAGAAAATAGACAGAAAGACGAAGTGCAGGTTCGCCATAAAACTACCTGTAATAAACGCACCTTTGAAGAGATATTAAACTGTGGGAGGCAGGTGTCCGGTGCAGAGATGACGCTTAGATATAAACGATAGGAAGAAAAGGATTAACCGTTTCTTCGTAACAATATATATTTCAACATTTCTGAAGCGTTCCCGGCAGAAGGTGGAAATTGTTGAGTGAAAGGGAAATACTGCCTCAGAACCACCACCTTTTTTTTCTAATAATTACTGATGGGAACGATTTTAAGGACAAGAGAAGAGGTTAATTATGTCTTCGCAGTATTATATTAGAGCATTTCTGGAGTAATCGAGTCAAGTGATGAAGATTGGTAGATAAGAGGAAATAATACTGTTTAATAACCACCACTGTTATGTTTGTTATTAAGGAAGGTTAAGGTTGCAGGAATAAGAAATGGAGGATACATATTTTTTTCCGTAACACTGTGATGGAAAATTATTGAAATGCTCGAGTCAAGTGATGAAGATTAATAGATAAGAGGAAATAATAATGTTTAATAAGCACCACTGTTATGTTTGTTATTAAGGAAGGTTAATGCTGTAGGAATAAGAAATGGAGGATAGATATCTTTTTCCGTAACACTGTGATGGAAAATTATTGAAATGTTCGAGTCAAGTGATGAAGATTAATAGATAAGAGGAAATAATAATGTTTAATAACCACCACCGTTATGTTTGTTATTAAGGAAGGTTAAGGTTGCAGGAATAAGAAATGAAGGACACATTTTTTTCCGTAACGCTATGCTGGAAAATTACTGAAATGCTCGAATCAAGTGAAGGTTAATGAATAAGAATAAATAATAAAAGATACGTAATAACCGCCACCGTGACGTTTGTTATTAATTAAAGTTAAGGTTGCAGGAATAAGAAAAGAAGGATAATTTTTTTTCCGTAACACTGTGATGGAAAATTATTGTTCGAGTCAAGTGATGAAGGTTAATGAATAAGACGAAATGATGACTGATACGTAATAACCGCCACCGTGATGTTTGTTATTAATGAAGCTTAAGGTTGCAGGAATAAGAAATGGAGGTTAGCATTTTTTTTCTCGTAACACTGATGGAAAATTTCTGAAACGTTCGTGTCAAGTGACGGAGAGAGTTTGCTAAATACTATCCGACACTTCTGCATTTTTTTAATTAGTGAAGGTTAGAGTTTAGGAGTGAGAGAATGAGGTTAACATTTTCCTTGCAAAATGATATTGAAAAGTTGCTGAAGGGCTCCTGTCAACTGATGGAAATTGTCGCTTAAAAGAGAAATACGACCGAAAGACCGGCACTTTTTACGCTTGTTTTAATTAGCAGAGACTGAGGCAAATAGTCGCGTGCAGCGCAGTGGAATAAATATATGAATCTGGCAGGAAAAAGGTTAGCGTCCTGTGTGTTACCAATCATAAACTGTGAAAGAAATTTGATTATTAACTGAAACATATATAGTGTGTGTGTGTGTGTGTGTGTGTGTGTGTGTGTGTGTGTGTGTGTGTGTGTGTTATAGGTTTGTAGCATGCACGATTAGCAGAAAAGGCATACAAAACATGGGCCAACAGTCATCATGCAGTAAATAAAACGACAAAACAAAAATAGATACGAGGCAAATAAAACACACGGGTTCCGAGAAGAGGGGAAAGCTATAACAAAGGGGAGGGGGGGAAGGGGGGAGGGGGGGGAGAAGGGTCAAATCAAAAGGGGGATTTGAAACTTCAGCAACACAAACCAAAGCGAAACACACACACACACACACACACACACACACACACACACACACACACACACACACACACACACACACACACACACACACACACACGAGATAATCCTTAAAAAAAAACAGCCCCACAAAAACACACACGGCAACACACGGCACAATGGACGCAACACAAATTTTTACCACATTGCAACACGGCGCCACAAACCAAAACACAGCCCGCGTCATTCTCTCTTTTCCAAACACCAAAATCACCAAACTCCATTTTTAAACACCCACCCAAAAAAAAAAAAAAAACGATAGTAACCTTTTTTTCGGCCGTCCCGCATTTTTTTATCATTAACGTTATTTTTTTCTAGTTTATTTTTATTATTCATTATTTATTTATCTATTTATCACCTTCCTTATTGTCTTGTTTATTCACCACAACATCCACCTTAAATAATAATAAACCTTTCAATATTCATGGCCGTCCAGCAGTGCCTCTTGTTTATTTCATTTATTCTTTATTTATCATCTATTATTTATCTCTTTATTCTCGTTTATTCTCTTGTTCGTTCACCCTTTTTCTCTTCGGACTTTCTCAACTTTACTGTCATGTCTTCGCATCTCACATTTTTAACACCCATTTCTGAACATTAATTTCATCAAGTCCATTTTTATTTTCCTCTTCCCAAACATTTTTTTCTTTCTTCATTTCCTACGTTATTTTATCCCCTGTTCGTCCTATTTCTTTCTGAGCCTTATAACGGCATTTCCTCATTTCACATTTTTAACACCTATTTCTATACACAAATCTAATAAGCCCATTTTGTTTTCCTCTCCCAAAATAATTCTTCTTCCATTTTCTATATCATTTTTATTTCATGTTCATCCTATTCCTTTCTGAGTCTTGCTGCAGCCTTTCCTCATCTCACGTTTTTAACATCTATTTCTATACACTAATTTCATGAAGCCCATTTTTCTTTCCTATCCCCAAAAAATTCTTCTTCCATTTTCTATGTTATTCTATCTCATGTTTGTCCTATTCCTTTCAGAGCCTTATTACGGCGTTTTCACATCTCACATTTTTCTGAACACTAACTTTATTAACCCAATTTTATTTTCGTCTGTCCAACAATGATTTCATTTTCTTCGTTACTCTTTCCTTTTTTTTTTTTTTTTACGTGTACGCCTGTAGCACCGGTAGGCTCTCTTGAGGGGCCTAGGTGGTTGTCGGCCCCATCTCGTCATGGCGCAGGCAAGTGTTTATAGTGGCGCCATCTTCTCTTGGCTCATGCTGCCCCCCGAGCTCCTTCTTGATTCACATGGACGGTTTCCTCTAGAGTCCGGGTTGATGGGTGGTCTTCAGGACAGCATGTGGGTAGTTTTAAGCCACTCGGCGGTGACTGAAATATCCGAGGTGGTCGCGTGGGGATTCGAACCTGCGTCGTCCTAACTTTCTTGATTTTACTTACTTTAGCATTTTCAAATCTCGCAACTTTATTATCATTTTTTAACTCTATTTTATAACATCAAGCCCCTTTATTTTCCGTCTCCAGCAATTCTTCATTCTTTACGTTAGTCGCTCCCATGTTCGTTCTACCTTTCCGAACTTTTTTTCTCCAGCATTTTCATATCTCAATTTTTCAACAATTTCGATACACAAATTTCATCAAACCAATATGACTTTTTTGTTCAACTATTCTTTACCGATATTTTTTCTCCCTGTCGTGTTCGTCTTATCTTTCGCAACTCGGCTACACCACTTTCACATCTCTCATAGTTTTCCTCCGAATCTCTTCACACATTTCGAATCTTTTTCTTAGCTCAAACGAACGTCGATTCCAAGATACACGAATTCATATAAAAAAGTGTGTTCGAACATTCCAATATCCCCTTTCCATTACTCGGTTCCCGGTAGCCAGAGTAAGGCGAAAAAATATTCATAAGAAAGAGAAGCAACCACTGATTTTACCCACTTTGTTTTCGTGTGAATATTGGAGAAGTTACACAGTTATGAAAGCCTGTGAGGAAGGGAGAGGAGCTGAGGAGGCGATGACCATTCCGTTCTCGGCAACCAACCTGACACCCTTTTGAACTGTTAATCACGGAGAAAAGAACAGAGAAGAACAGGCGAGGTATAGTGTGTTCAAGGGCTCCAGGGCTCAAATTATTCTCCTCGACCCCTCTATTAGATTTCCAGGGGGATATTTACGAGTGTTCTTAATTACATGACTGAAAAATGATTAACCTTTCAAGCTTTTACTCTCACACCTAATCGTCGAGTAGCGGATAGCAAGCTCGTATCAACTTACAGAAAAGAAAAGAAACAAAAGAAAGCTAGTATTTACGTGCATTTTCTCTCTCTCTCTCTCGATATAGATGTTATAGACTCAGAGACAAGAGATGGACAGAATGATGGACAACGGCGAGAGAGAGAGAGAGAGAGAGAGAGAGAGAGAGAGAGAGAGAGAGAGAGAGAGAGAGAGAGAGAGAGAGAGAGAGAGAGAGAGAGAGAGAGAGAGAGAGAGAGAGAGAGAGAGAGAGAGAGAGAGAGAGAGAGAGAGAGAGAGAGAGAGAGAGAGAGAGAGAGAGAGAGAGAGAGAGAGAGAGAGAGAGAGAGAGAGAGAGAGAGAGAGAGAGAGAGAGAGAGAGAGAGAGAGAGAGAGAGAGAGAGAGAGAGAGAGAGAGTGTGTCAAGGAAACAGACTAGATATTAACACACACACACACACACACACACACACACACACACACACACACACACACACACACACTCGCACGCAGGTAAACGCTCTACATTCAGGGGCGGGAGGAGGCGGCGCTGAGCGAGTCGTGGGAGTAGTTAGAGAGTTATTAGCCGCAGAATAGAGGCGCGGAATAGGTGAGTGGCGGGAGGAAACGACTGGCTGATAGAGTCATTACCGAAGCCACCATCAACATGACAGCGTTCAGAGAGGGAGGGCGGGAAAGGGAGGAATAGGAAGGGGAAGAGAGAGGGAGAGGGAAGGAGGGAAAGAGAGGGAGTGGGAAGGAGGGAAAGAGAGGGAGTGGGAAGGAGGGAAAGAGAGGGAGTGGGAAGGAGGGAAAGAGAGGGAGTGGGAAGGAGGGAAAGAGAGGGAGTGGGAAGGAGACAGGGAGAGTGACGGAGAGGAGAGAGGGAGAGGGAGAAGTAGAGGGAAGGAGAGATAGGTCGTTGGAGGTAGGTAATGCATGAACGGTGATTCTTTTGGAGTCTGTGATGATGGAAGGAAGATCTTGTACACACACACACACACACACACACACACACACACACACACACACACACACACACACACACACACACACACACACACACAAACACCCAAACAAATCAGACAGAAAAAGTTACAATTATAAATGAATGGAAACATCAAACACTTCAACATTTTAACAGCATGTAAAAGTGAACCTATAAAACCCGGACACACACACACAGAGAGAGAACTCATGATAATAAAGAGGGCAGAGTGAGCCAAAGAGAGTAATGAACCCGCCCGAGAGAGATTTACAGCCTGTTAGTTTTGCCTCTCTCCCTCGCCCCGCCACACGCATGCAGAATGTGCCTCACTGTAATCACGGGAGCCGGTCATTAATTGGATCCCTTTTAACCTGACAGCCTCTTTGGACGAAGCCCTCACATAGAAATAAAGGAAGTGGACGATGAAAGTTCAATTTGCCTCGACACTGCAAATGCTCTCAAAAAAGACATGTTTGCATTGAACTCTGAAAATAAAAAGGTACATGACGACTCACACACACACACACACACACACACACACACACACACACACACACACACACACACACACACACAGAAAAATTTACATGTTCATTCGCCAAATTTCGGAGTCTAATAATTTTAAAAGCACTTCGGTGTAATACAAATAAGACTAGTGACGCCCGAAGAAAAGTTTGACTCGATAAAGCTAAAAGCGATGTGTGTGTGTGTGGGGAAGAATACAGACCAGGAAATCAAATACTCTAAAACTCAATATACAAAAAGGTACATTTTACTTCACCATAGACATCAAATCAAAGTGAGAGAATGAAACAGAGAGAGAGAGAGAGAGAGAGAGAGAGAGAGAGAGAGAGAGAGAGAGAGAGAGAGAGAGAGAGAGAGAGAGAGAGAGAGAGAGAGAGAGAGAGAGAGAGAGAGAGAGAGAGAGAGAGAGAGAGAGAGAGAGAGAGAGAGAGAGAGAGAGAGAGAGAGAGAGAGAGAGAGAGAGAGAGAGAGAGAGAGAGAGAGAGAGAGAGAGAGAGAGAGAGAGAGAGAGAGAGAGAGAGAGAGAGAGAGAGAGAGAGAGAGAGAGAGAGAGAGAGAGAGAGAGAGAGAGAGAGAGAGAGAGAGAGAGAGAGAGAGAGAGAGAGAGAGAGAGAGAGAGAGAGAGAGAGAGAGAGAAGCACCGCCGCCCATATATTTCAATCCCCTCTGAAACACGAGTGAAGGTAGAAAGAAAAAAGTAAATATAGTGAAGAATAAAATCCTCCGGTGAAGGAAAAGGGAAAAATAAACTCAAGGGGAGAAAAAAAATCATCTTTACGGCAAAATAAATCCTGTTCCCCTGTGAAGGCAGTGACCGGGGCCTCGGGGGATGACCTACGAGGGTGAACCTGGCCAACCTGCCAATGGAAACCTGCCTCCCACGGGAATTACGAGACCCCCCCCATGTCCCATCCTGCCCCGCCCTGTCCACCTCCCCCCCCCCCCCTTCCCTGCCCTGCCCTTTTTTGCCCTCCCCTGCCCCAAACTGTCCACCTGCCCCTTACCCTCCCATCCCTTCCCCTACCCTAGCCTCCACAACCCTGTCCATCTCTCCCTTTCCTTACTCTCCCCTCCCGGCCCCCCACGGTCCGGCTTTTCCTTCCCCTCCCCTCCCCTCCCCTACCCAACCCTCCCCCAACATGTCCACTTCCCCCTTCCCCTACCCTAGCCTCCACATCCCTGTTCATCTCCTCCTTTCCTTACTCTCCCCTCCCCTGCCCCACACTGTCCACCTCTCCCTTCCCCTTCCATACCCTACCCTACCTTCCCCCTCCCCAACATGTCCACTTCCCCTTTCCCCTCCCCTCCACTACCTTCCCCTACCCCACCCTGTCCCCCTTCCCCTGTCATACCCTACGTCTGACCTACACACACACACACACACACACACACACACTAAGAGTATTTGGAGGAATGACAGACAGACTAACTGATGGAAGATGAAGGAAAGACGGATGGAAGTGAAGGATCCTGACTTAAGAAACACACACACACACACACACACACACACACACACACACACACACACACACACACACACACACACACACACACATAAGGGCATGGATGGATGGCTAAGAGGATTAAACCGTAAGGAAACGAGAGAGAAAGAGAGATATAGGGAGTGAGAGATGGCCTAGAGGAAGAAGAGATGTGAGGGTGGTGGGGAGGGAGGAAAAGGAGGGAGGGAGGGAAGAGTGGGCAATAAATCTAGATTCGAGGGGTTCGGGTCATGGCGGAAGGGCAGCCGGTCACCTCCTCCTCCTCCTCCTCCTCCTCCTGCTGTTCTTCCTCCTACCCCCACCTTTTCTCCTTCTCCCTTTTCTTCTACTCTTTTTTCTCAAACTCCTATTCTTCCTCCTCCTCTTCCTCCTGTTCTAACTGAAGGAGAGAGAAGGGAGGAAAGAAGGAAGGAGGAAGGGAGAGTTAGGAGGGAGAGGGTACACTTAAACAGCCTTTCTAGCGGGGGGAAGGAAAGGAGAGAAGAGAGAGAGAGAGAGAGAGAGAGAGAGAGAGAGAGAGAGAGAGAGAGAGAGAGAGAGAGAGAGAGAGAGAGAGAGAGAGAGAGAGAGAGAGAGAGAGAGAAGGAGGGAAACGGGGGGAAAGAGGGAAGATAAAAATTGGAAGGTTTGATACAACACTGGACGAGGAGAAGGGATCGGCCGGTGCCTAAAAAAAAAAATATATATATATATATATATATATATATATATATATATATATATATATATATATATATATATATATATATATATATATATATATATATATGACCTTGATACTTTTAAGAGTGAACGTGGAAAGGCTCAAGTCTAGACGAAGCACACCGTGACCTTTCCGAGTGAAGAGGAGGAGGAGGAGGAGGAGGAGGAGGATTAAAGAGGAGAACAAAGACAAGAGGAATAAGAATAGGAACAGAGGGGTAGGAGGAGGAGGAGGAGGAGTATGAAGAGGAATTGATGGAAGTGGTTATTTTTAAAGCATACACGTTTCTTTGTCTTCACGGAAAGGGAAACAATCGAAGCTAGACGGAGGTAACGATCACTTTCTATATATTCACCTGCCGACGAGGGACAAGGAGAGTCACTGCTTGTTATTTCTCACGAGTTTAATAATGAGGGAGAGAACACGCCGGCGCACCTTACAAATAAAACAAAACATACACAGAACCAAATAATAAATAACGGAGCAACAATACATAAAGACAAGCAGGTAATAAATGACATCGAGGAACGGTATATAAATAGAACCCAACGATAAATGGCGTCGAACTCGAACTCTCATATCCAGGTGTGACGTTTTGCGCTGCCCACGGTCCACGCCTCGCCGGGAACAATGACGAGGTGCGCGGAAGGTCACCGTTTGTAGCACACGCCTGGACGCCTTGCCAGAAACTATCACCACCACCACGCATGAACGGAGGCACGGAGGCAGAGGGCAATTCACGTTTTTAAATCCCGGAACCTTCTGCCCAAATAAATAGTGGATCGAGGAGGCCCCGGCAAGACGAGGATCAATATTAGGTTTAGCTTGAGTCGAATCAACCCCAGCAGCCGGCGAGGAGGCAGCGCGGCGCTCCGTACGTACATACATGAACACAACACAGTGGGCCAAGGTCGGTCCAGGGCAGGGCAGGCGTGTTTGTCCGGCCCTAACAGTTACTGCAGCCGTTCTCTGTTCCAGCCGTGACACACTCCCTCCCGCCACGCACGGAGGAACTCGGCGAAAGAGAAAAATGTGCTATGAAGAAAATTAAACAAATGCAGACGACTCCCTTAGTATCCTCAGAAAATAAAAGCGACAAAGAAAATTAAAACTAATGCAAATGACTTTCTTGGTATGTTTAGAAATTAAAAACTATGAAGAAAATGATAAAAATAATACAAATGGAAATTAAACAAGTGCAAACAACTTTAATAGGATCAGAAAACTGCGGTAAAAAAAACACAGATATTAAATTCCAAAGATATAAATTCTTACTATAGTCACTTTACAGTAGAGGAACGCTAGATAAGGAAAAAGAAATATAGAAAACAACGAGATATTCCGTATTTCCGTTGCCAGCCACTCTCCCGTCATACGCAAACCACAACGGAAGAAATTAAACTATCTAAAAATCACAGTTCGGTAATCCTGGAGCACGTGTCTCCTCCACGCAAGAGAAAGCGGCAGAAGATATACAACAATGCAGAAAAAGGAGCCTGAAACTATTCTGTATTTCTCGCGCGCGCCGTTCCGCCCCGCCACACGGAGAGAACGCGGGGAAAGAATTAAAACCGGGTGGAAAAAGTAGCCATACCGTGCCCTCGATTTCTGTTCGTCATGCTCTCCAGGCACATGCAGGGAGAACAAGGCAAGGGAACAGACACATAGCTCTAAGGTCAATATTCCTAAACCCTAGATTCTTTCAATATTCCAAAACCGTAGATTCTCTCACATCAACAATATCCAAAGGCCGAGAAGGAGTTTAACCGGGTTCTCACGAGTTTTTTTTTTCACGTTCAGAGTGCAGACGCTTTGTTAAACTACCACCAGGGCCATACGACTACCCATGGAAGTGCCCGCAACTCCTCCTACGAAAGCCTTGTTAAATGTGTGCTTTTGAACGCCGAAATGATTACCATGATCTTGTCTCGTGCTTATGAATACTGAAATAGGAATAAAATGTCCGCAGAGTACATGAACAGAAAAAAAAATCCCTTACATATGAGCGCCAATAAACGCGACAATACCAATGAAACGCAGAGTATGACAACATTAGCAGAAAGGAACCAAAACAATAGAGACAAATGTGAGACTCCAATTATGTTTATGCTCAATGATGTGTATTTTAAGAAACCCAATAAACGCAGGAACAGTAAAAGAAAACCCAGCAAGGCACAAAAGCATACACAACCCAGGACTCGAGGCGGCCTTGAACACTGAGCACCCCGCCGCAGCACCACGACCAGCATCTTACAACCCGGCATCTTAAGACTCGGCTCCAGGGCTCTCGGGTCTTCGTCGCCTTCAAGCAATCGGCGCCGGAATATCCCGCAGCCATTTCCGTATTAGCTTAGTGGCGAGGCTCTTCTTCGTCCATTTCCGGTAGGGAGGACGCACTGGGGTCTCGGCTGTGTGGGCTAATGTACCAAATTTCCTGCGGCGCGTCATTACCCAAGTTAGTCGTGCGATATCGTGGGCGGCCGAGAAGAACGCGGCTTATCTGACTCATGGCGACGCTGCTGGTGGCGGTGGTGGTGGTGGTGGCGGTGGTGGTGGTGGTGGCGGTGGTGGTGGTGGTGGTGGGACGCCTGCTCCTGCTATTCCTACCCCTGCTGCCCATATCACTGCTTTTATTTTTAGTAACCCTGGTTTTGCTGATGTTCCTGCCCTTGTTACTGTCCCTACTACTCCTGTCCTGCTACTGCTGCTATTGATCTTGCTGTTGTTTCTGTTGTTAAGGATATGTAACTGTGTGTGAGTGCGTAGGAGTGTGCGTGTGTGAGTGTGTGTGAGTGTGAGTGCGTGCGCGTGTGCCTGTGTGTATAGAGCTTCAGCGCAGTAATGAACACCGGCATTACAATGTGGCCAAACAAAACCGCCCATCAAAAGCCTGCTTGTTTACGTATATATCTGACCACCGCCGCCGCCGCCACAACCACCACCACCACCGCCGCCGCCGCAACGACCACCGCCCCCGCCGCCCCAGCTCGTGCCACACAGCCAGTCAAAAGAGACGCAGGAATAAAACGCTCCATAAAAACACATCGCCACGCAGATCTAGTGAACTGTTGCCCGGCGCTGCGGTGTGTATCAAGCCTAACAACCCTTAAGTAACACAGGCCAGCACACAAAACCCTCGGTGGGTCGTTGGAGGGGAGGTAGAGAAGGAGGAGGAGGAGGCCGGAGCGGGGGTGAGATCGGAGGGGCGCTGCGGCAGGAAGGGGATAGAGAGGAGAGAGGAGAGCGGGGAAGATAAAATATTGAAAACACTCTCTATATGTGTGCGTGTAGTGCTCCCTCGCGGCGTCGATATTTTGCAACTCCACACAGAGGGATTAATGCCGAATAAAAATACACCCATCGAGAATCCGTGCGAATAAACGAAAAAGTGAAAGAAAGTACAAAAAAAACTGGTTTGCTGCAACGATACAAACAAAACGAGAGAGAGAGAGAGAGAGAGAGAGAGAGAGAGAGAGAGAGAGAGAGAGAGAGAGAGAGAGAGAGAGAGAGAGAGAGAGAGAGAGAGAGAGAGAGAGAGAGAGAGAGAGAGAGAGAGAGAGAATTATCATCATTGTCTTTAATATCAGGAACAAGACAAAGTGCAGTGGCTCATGGTTGAGGTAAAAGTCTTCCTGGAAAGAAACAAAAGCCATCCACCACCTGCCCGGATGATTAGGAGGAGGAGGAGGAGGAAGAGGAGGAGGAGGAGGGAGAGGATCAGAAGGAGGAAAGCGACGAAGGGAGGAGAAAGGAAGAAAATGAGAGGACAAATAAGGTTGAAAGAACGGAGCTAAAGGAACACCAAGGAGGAAAGCGACGAAGGGAGGAGAAAGGAAGAAAATGAGAGGACAAATAAGGTTGAAAGAACGGAGCTAAAGGAACACTAAGGAGGAAAGCGACGAAGGGAGGAGAAAGGATTAAAATGAGAGGACAGAGAATGATGAAAGAAGGGAGCTAAAAGGAACACTAAGATGACTATTGACTCAACACACCAATTAGTTAAGTAAGAACCCTTTAGGACCTAGGTTAGTACAAATGGCTATAAGGTTAACCAGCAAGCGTAATGAAATAATGAACACAAACATTTTTTTTACAGCAAAGGAGACAGCATAAGGGCACAAAAAAAGGAAACCATAAAAAAAAAGCCCGCTACTTGCTGCTCCTAACTAACTGTGAACTATTCCGTGTTGGTACCCAGTGTGGCGCTGCCCGGGGGGGGGGGAGAACACGCGACACCTGGTAAGTGGATGGCTGGTGCCCCCGCCGACCAGAGCCACACAAGGAAAGGAAGATAAGAAAACGGGATTAAGGTGAGAGGAACGTAGATATTGCCAGTGGAAAATAAGTTGAAGAGGAAAGAAAGAAAACGGAAAGGAAAGATTAAGAGGAATGAGACGAAGCGAGATACTGATCAGGAAAAAGGTGAGAAAATTAGACTAAGTAAGACGAAAAGAGAAAAATAAAGGAGAGGAAGATTAGGAGAGAGAATGAAGAGAGAGAAGCGTACATACTGCCATGGAAAAAGAAGAGGTGGTCAAAATGCGAGAAGAAAAGAGCAAAGGAGAGGAGAGGAAGATAGGAGATTGGAATGAGGAGATAGGAGGGAAAATATACCTAAGGAAATAGAAAAGCTGAAAAGGAAAGAAAAAAACGGAGAGAAGAAAATAAAGGAGAGGAAGATAAGGAAAAGAAATGCGGAGATAGGAGGGAAGATATTGCTGCGGAAAAAGCGATAAAAAGAAAGACGGAAAGAGCAAAGGAAAGGAGAAGATAAATAAGGGAACGAAAAAAAGAGGAAGGAAGATATTGTCAATGAAATAGAGGAGGAGGTGAAAAGGAGAGAAAAAAAGATGAGAGGAAAAGGAAGGATGGAACATATACTCTGAGAAGGTATATAGGAGGAGGAGGTGGAGGAGGAAAAGTTGCAGAGTGCCGTGGAAAAGAGAATGAAGACGAAACGTGAGGAGGAGGAGAAGGAGCAGGAGGAGGAGGAGGAGGAGGAGGAGAGAGAGAGATGAAAGGGAAAAGGAGGAGTAGGAGGAGGGCGAGGTAGATAGACGGACAGACATCAAGGGAAAAAGAGCAAGTGACAGAGGAATGAATACGTGAGTGGGAGGGCGAGAAAGTGGAAAGGTAGGCATGACGCAGGTAGAGGAAGGTAGACACACAGGTAGGTTGGTAAGACGGCGGTTGGAACGTGATGGATAGTGATGGAATAGCAGGTGGAGGTTGAATAGTGGATGAAGCGGAGCGGGAGAGGCGAGAGAACCTAAAGTGAAGGGAAAGTGAAATACGTGAAATATATAAATAATAATTCTTTAAATCGAAGCCGCCTAAACGCCAAATGGGCTTCATATTTATTGTCTCCCATTGTTATTTTGGCGGCGCGTTGCAAACAATACAGAATGGAATATTATATGGAAGCTTTGCGTTCTATTGTTTATTCGCTGCAGGTAATGCCGCTATGGGTCACTATATTAATTTCCCTCATGTTCACCTGCGCAATCTGGGGCACGCACACGCACACACACACACACACACACACACACACACACACACACACACACACACGCAAACACACACATGCAAACACACCAGTAAGAGAAAAACACAATTTCCAGCACCCAACAAATGTTCCTCTGTTTCTGTAGCAGCGGAGTCATATAATATGGGCTTAAATATTCATTATACTGGTAATCGGATAATCCTTAACGTTGTACCACATTAACTTAGAGGAGGAGGAGGAAAAGGAGGAGGTGAGACACAAAATCCCACTGACCTAACTACCCCACGTTATATATGCCGCTCCCTGTCACACCCACACTCCCAGACAAGAGGAGGAGGAGGAGGAGAGACACAAAATCCTACTGACCTCACTACCCCCACATTATATTTACCGCCCCCTGACACACCCACACTCCCAGACAAGAGGAGGAGGAGGAGGAGGAAAGCGAAGTAGGAAGACAAAAGAAGAGATGCAGGTTCCATTAACCCTTATCTCACTAACTCGACGCCTGACACTTTAAGCCCTCTCTCTTACCTACACAAAAGAGAGGAAAGCAAGGAGGAGGAGGAGGGGGAGGGGGAGGGGATAAACGTAATATAATACATAGAGAAACTGACGTGTAGCACAGAAGCCAGCTGATCAATCGAACTACACTTTCCTCACTGCAAGTTAGCAAGGAATAAAATAAAAAAGAGAATGAGATAGATAGGACGTAAAAGCAGAGAGGAAAAAAAAGGAAATGAAAGCAAGGAAACGAAAGGAGAGGAGAGCAGAAATAGAATAATTAAGCACTTTTTTACGTAACTAGCAGACTAACAAAGAGGGAAGCACAGAGATGAGATAGTTGGGGAGGCTAAAGCAGAGAGAGAATGGTAGAGGCGATGAAGGAACGAAGGGAATGAAGGCGAGGAAACGAGAGAACAGCGATACCAAAATAGAAAGAAATAATAGAACAGTGATGCCAAAATAAAAAGAAACAATAGAACAGTGCTGCCAAAATAGAAAGAAACGAGAGAACAGTGATGCCAAAATAAAAAGAAACGAGAGAACAGTGATACCAAAATAAAAAGAAACGAGAGAACAGTGATGCCAAAATAGAAAGAAACAATAGAACAGTGATGCCAGAATAAAAAGAAACAATAGAACAGTGATGCCAGAATAAAAAGAAACAATAGAACAGTGATGCCAAAATAAAAAGAAACGAGAGAACAGTGATACCAAAATAAAAAATAAAAAACACTCTACCCTACTAACTGACTACCAAGAGGGAAGCAAGGAGAGGAGAGGTAGTGCAGGCTAAAACAATGAGAGAAGTGGAGAGAATGAAGGAAAGAAGGAAATCAAAACAAGGAAACAGAAGAATACAACAACAGTAACAAAAAAAAAAGTAACTAGCAGAGTATAGCAGAGAGGAAAGCAGGGGGAATGGAAGCAATGGAGGGAAGGTTAAACAGAGATGGAAGTAGGAGGGGTGATTGAAAGAAGAGAATAAAAGCAAGGAAAAAAAAAAGAGAGCAGTTGTACCAAAATAAACAAATAAAACATTGTACTTAACTAGGAGAGGAGAGGGAAGCAGGGAGGAGGGAGGCGATGGGGGGAAGCTAAAACAGAGGGAGTTGCAGGGATGATGAAGGAAAGAATGGAATGAAAGCGAGGAAACGAAAGAAGAGAACAGCAGTAACAGAATAATAAAACACTTAACGTAACGAACAGACAAGCAAAGAAGGAGGCACGGGAAAGAGAATGAGGTGGATGGGAGGTTAAAGCAGCGAGAGAAGTAGAGAGGATGAAGGAAAGAAGGAAACGGAAGCAAGAAAACAAAAGAAGAGCGCAACAATAAAATAAATAAAGAGCAGCGAGAGAAGTAGAAAGGATGAAGGGAAGAAGGAAACGGACGCAAGAAAACAAAAGAGGAGCGCAACAATAAAATAAAGAGCAGCGAGAGAAGAAGAGAAGAAGGAAACGAAAGCAGGAAAACAAAAGGAGAACGCAACAATAAAATAAATCAAAACATAATCAAAACATTCTACCTAAACAACAATATACACTACCCCATGTCATACCTTCCCCTACGCCCCCCCTCCCCCCCCCCCCTGCCTACTCTCACAACGTACTCTCGCCAGCTAAAAAATGAGTACGAGAGAGCACCATCACCATCAGCAGCTTCAGGGGAGACCATTGAAAACAGCTCCACGTGCGTCATTCGGGGCAAGAGAACTTTGGAGTGAGGATTTAAAGGTCGCAGAGCGGTGATCACGGAGCCGGCAAACAGGAACGACCTCAGGCGGGGACGATTCTTGGCGGCTTTCGTGGGAGGCCTTTTGGATCCCGTTCAGCGGTCCGGTGGGAGTCGTGCGGTTCAGAGGCGGTCGTGGAGTACTCTGCCAGGAGGTCTTTGCTTAATGGTCTCCTTTTCTTCCTACCTCTCTTCCTCTTTTCGTTTTTTTATTTTTTTTATTAGTTTTTCTTATTCCTCCGCCGTTTTTTGTCTTGTTTCCATTACCACAAGCTGATAAGACGACTCGACGATACTCTCTCTCTCTCTCAGCATGACGCCTTTTTTTGCCTTCTTTTAAACTTTAGCACCTGGGTCCACAAATTTACTGTAGCATACCATTTACTCTCTCTCTCATTCTCTTCCCGCCCTCCCCCAGTCTCAGGTTACGCCCGGAGGCACGCGCTGAGCAGGGTATAGGATTAGTTATGCAGCGCTCTGGCTCCCAACGCACGCACCGTCATTCCCGCGCCTCTCCCGGGCATCGTGCAGCGCGTTACCCCGGCTTAGCTACACCCTCGGAAGGCAACGCTCGCGCCCTCCCCTCAGCGCCGTAAAGGGTTAGGAGCGTCGATGGTTTACGTATTTTGTCTTTTTTTACGGTAGTGAGTAGCAG
>NC_066533.1:11984511-12009511 GCF_024679095.1 Eriocheir sinensis
GAGGAGGAGGAGGAGGAGGAGGATTAGATCTTGTTTTCTATCATTTTTTTTTTGCCTCCCCTTCCTTCCCTCCCTCCTCCTTTTTCTATACTCCGTGCTCTCTCCTCTCTTTTATCTCCCTCTCGCTTTCCTCCCTATCTTCCCTCCTCCCTCACTTTTCCTGTTTTTCTTCCTCCAGTCCTTTCAGTTTCTCCTCCCCTTACCGGTTCAGCACCCTCCTCCTCCTCCTCCTCCTCCTCTTCCTCCTCCTCCTCCTCCTCCTCTTCCTCCTTCTCCAGCCGCATATTTTCTCCTTTCTCGAATTACTCAAATCAATTCATCTAAAAGAAAGGAGATTCGGAATAAGAAAAAGCCGAAGTTGGAATCTGGAATCTCTTTGGTTGCTTTTTTTTTTTTTCCATTTAATTTTTAGTACTGAATTATTATGTTTCTTTTTATCGTTCTTATTCCTATTCTTGAAGCGATGACGCGGTTTGGTTCGTTCTTTGAGCTTCTCTCTCTCATTTTTTCACTCATTTTATCTTTTTATCTTCTCTTCTCTGGGGTTTTTCTTCTTCATTTTTCTCTTTTTTTCCCTTTTTCTCTCCCTCTCTCCTTTTTCTGTCCTTTCTGTTCCTTTCGCATATTATTTCTCTCTCTCTCTCTCTCTTCCTTCCTATCCCTCTCTCTCTCCCGCTATCTTTCCGGCTCCTGCTTCTAAGACAGACTCAGATTTTACGGCACAGATTACACCGCTAATGGCTGGCAGCGAGGGCGGGTCCGCGGCGCACCAATAATACCAGAAGAGCATCGAGGCAAAAGGCGGACGGTGCAGAACAAGGGAAGAAATCTATATAAAGCGTCCGGGTGAAGGAGGAAGCCAGTAGGTGCTGTATATGTGAATTTGTTGAAGCATCGACGAGACCCCAGAGAGACTTACCACCGGGAAGATTAGTGTTGAATAGAAGGGATGAAAAATTGACGTTATAATCCAAGGCAAGAGATGAAACCACGCGAATAAGGTGAAAACAAATAGAAAAGTTGATGTACATGGATGAATAATAGCCATAATAAGGTTTATATAAGGCAAGGTAACAAAGCAAGTGTGTGTTGGAGAAAATAATGATGTGAAAAGTTACGACCATGAAAAGAAAATGACAGTACTTCAAAAATCAGCCGCGTGTGAAAACTTCGAGGAAAATGAAGGCGGGGAAAATAATATATAAAATGAGATGCGTTGATGAAAGACAAGGGATGAAAGCATGAGTGAAAATAGGATATAAAATTGGATTAACACAAACTAAAATGAAAATATAGAACAGAAAATTTAGAGCAACAACTATTCAGGGGTGTGAAGAAGGCGGGCAAGCGTTAAATCACGATCATAAAAATACATATACATAATGGCGAAGACTGATATTGCAGAACGAGAGAGAGAGAGAGAGAGAGAGAGAGAGAGAGAGAGAGAGAGAGAGAGAGAGAGAGAGAGAGAGAGAGAGAGAGAGAGAGAGAGAGAGAGAGAGAGAGAGAGAGAGAGAGAGAGAGAGAGAGAAGGGGGAAGGGCTGAACAAACGTGTGCGTATGTGTGTGTGAAGGGAAATCTGGAAATAAAAACAAGAAAAAACGAAACAACAACAACAACAACAACAACAACAAGAGAAGGTTAATTTTGAAGGGTGTGTACTAGCTCGCTGCAAAATGAAGGGGGGTCGAAAAAAGCGTGCACATAATAGCATGGGTGAATAAAGCAGAGGAGCGAGAGCCGGCGCGTTGAAACAGAGCGGAAAAAATGTAGAAGCAAAAAACGAAAATCCCAAACGAAACCATTCCACAATTTTTTTCCTTTTTCACATTTTCTCTCTCTCTCCTCCACCCTTCTTTTTGTCTGCATTTCTACTATCCTCTCGATTCCTCCTCCTCCTCCTCCTCCTCCTCTTCCTCCTCCTCCTCCATTTCCTCAGAAGGAAGACGAAATTCTCAACTGTCATGTTATTCTTTTACTTTTTATTTTGTTTCCTTTTTTTTTTTACCTAACGAATAGCGCGAAACAATAGCGAGGAAACTTTGATTGGAAATACCTATAGTGCGGGTGTATGTCTGTCTGTCTGTCTGTCTGTCTGTCTGTCTGTATGTATGTGTTTGTATGTCTGTGTTTGCATGTCATTGTGTGTATGTCTGTGTGTGTGTGTGTGTGTGTGTGTGTGTGTGTGTGTGTGTGTGTGTGTGTGTGTGTGAGTCTGTGCTTGTACGTCTGTGTATGTCTGTGTTTATGTCTTTGTGTGTATATCTCTGTGTGTAAGTCTAAGTGTGTATGTGTGTATGTATGTGTTTGTGTGTTTGTATTGTTTGAAAGTGTTTTCATGTCTGTTTTACGCCTGTGTTTGTATGTATGATTGTCTTCCTGTCTGTCTGTTTCTTTCTACCTGTCTCTTTTATGTCTGTCTGTCTGTCTGTCTGACTCGGAAGTGAGGACGTTTCAGATATAAGATTAATATACTGCATTACATCCGTCAGGTCTGTTTGCTTATAGTATTACGTAGGTTTAATCCTCTAAACTCCTGTTGTTACTTCCCTGAAAATATCTATCATGAATTTTTTTGTTATGTTCTTTTATTTATTCTTTTTTTCTTTATTATTTTTTTTTACGCCCTTGCACTGTCTCCTCTGCTGTAAAAAAAATTCTGACCTCCATTCTCTTTTATCTTTTTTTTCATTATTTCTCGCTCCAATTGTTATTAATAATTTATCTATTATTTTGATTAGTCTTCCTCTCCTCCCCTCTTAATCCCTCTCGCTCCCTTCTTGATTCCTTCTCATCTCACCGCTCTTATCCTCCTTCCTCTCCTGCTCCTCCCGCTCCTCCTGCTCTCATTCTCATTCTCGAAGCCTCTCAAGATCAGGTAAGAATACAAACAAGTTGATATTTTCAGGAAACACACAGAGAGAAAATCCAAACACGTCAACACATTATTTTTTTATCTTATCTTTTTTTTCTTGCCGCATCATGCAATAAAATGGGATAGGAAAGTCCCATAAACACACCCACACCTACACACACATACACACACACACACACACACACACACACACACAACACTCACAGTCATACTCATGCTCACACTCACACTCACACACACACACACACACACACACACACACACACACACACACACACACACACACACACACACACACACACACACACACACACACACACACACACACACACACACACACATATTTTTTTAATTATTTTTTTAGAGATGAAATTAATTCCTTGACGGGATAGACACAATACAACTTGAAACGCATATGAAAATTGAAACCAGCTCCATATATGTGCTTTCATTTTGTTATTGTATACTTCAGCCGCATTCCATTTGCCAACACCAATGAAAAAATACACGGGATTTTTTTTTAATACAGAATCCAGCGTTTGTAGTTCACGTAATGATGAAGTAATACACTGGACTTGATATGGTTTGAAATACAAGTTTGTTATTATTCTATCAAAACATGACAAGCATTTGATCTCCTTTGCAAAACCAGAACAATATATTATAAGACAATAAAGATTGATACAACTAAAACTGCTCTGCGTTCAAATACCGCACAAAGGTTATTTGATCTATATGCGATGATTTCTTGTATCTATTGTTTCAGAGCCGCATCATTGATCAGGTCCTCTCTGACTTTCATCACCCACAAAGTCTACCGCAATCTCATTTCCCTTGCAGTATTTTATCTCTGTTTTCACTTTAGCTTTATTCCTCCAGTCTTCCCGTGACGATGCACAACCCTTCATATCAAAGCTCCTACTTATGATTGTCCAACTACTAATGCAAGAGTGAACCAGTGTCATATTCTTTCATTCCTTTCACTCATAAACTCCTTAACAGTCTTTCACTGCAAACCACAGGAAAAAAATATGTCCAAAATAACTTTCAAAACAAATTGGATCAGGTTTCTCGACACCTCCTTTTACACAGACCAGCGGAAGCGGACACTGTTTTCATTCCTTGCTCTTTGGACTCGTATACTTTAAAACGAAGCTAAAAAAAGAATGTCCACCTGGCGGGTACAATGAACTGGCGCAGGTAACCCCAGACAGGTGGACAGGAGCGTAATGTCTGTGCGTGCCTCAACCCCAAATTCACAAAGCCGAGAGTAATGGAGACAGACACGGAAAGGAGGGAGGGTTAAAAATTGAATTCCCGGAGACTTGAAGAAATTGAAAGGAAAGAGAAAATGGAGGTAAACATGCAGAGGAAGAAAAAAATGGAGAAGAAATAGAGCAAAAGAGCAAGGAAATAAATGGAGACAAGGCAAGAAGGGACGGTTAAGAAAATAGATGACAAGGAAGGGAGGAGAATGAAAGATAAACATATGAATGGAGACGCTCAAAAGAAAAAAAAAGAAAGGATGAGGTCATGAAGAGAATAGGGAAGAGATAAAAAAAAAAGGGGAAGACAAGGAAAAAATATAGAAAATGAAAAGATGGAGATGAAGAGAAGGAAAAATAAAATGCCGAACGTAGATGAGCAAATAACGGGAGACAAGGAAATAAACACGAAGAGAAGAAACAAAAGCACCTGAGAGAGTGAGAATTGAGTGGAAGAAGGAAAAAACAAAGAGAGAAACTTTAAAAAATGTGGAAAGAGGATTGTGTGAAGGAGAAGCAAACAAAGGAGAAATATTAATGAGAAGCAAGGGAGAGAGAGAGCGCGAGAGGGATCAGATGGTGTTGTTAAAGGAAATAGGAGAAGGAAAGAGATAAACCGAGAGCACGGGAACGAAGGAAGAATGCAGTGAATAAATACCAGGAAGATGAGGAGGAAGGATGAGAGGAGGGTGAGGAGAAACCAAACAACGCAGGTAGAGTAAAGTAAATATGAAGCAGAAGGTGCCTGACGTGATTTGGAAGGGTTTTTCCGCTCGGCACACACCAGGGACTCGTGGTTGCCCGGCTGACGACTTTCTCATTATATTTGGTAGTTATATATACATGCATAAGAATATATATCACTATTACTAAAACTACTAACCCAATGAAGCTAGGTTTTGAATCGCTTTTAACACGGAGAGGAAGGAGAGAAGAATGGGGGGAAAACGTTAAGAAAGAGGAACAAACTTGAGAAAAGTACAAGAGACGAGGAAGGAGACGGGACGGGAGAAAGATTGATTGAGGGGAATGTATTTACCCTTAACGACCAGTAGTTGGAGGAAGTTGACAGGGACTGAGGGAGGCGGCAGAACGGGAAAGTGTGGGAGGGAGGGAGGAGGGAAAAATCGCACCCAGGGGGCCCGCTGTCTTAATTGAGTTGCGGCAGGTAAATAGGATACAATGTAAATTCTACGGAGGTAATTAAACTCTCGCTCTCTGGCTGCCGAAGGAGAATGATGAGGGTACTTCAAGTTCCCCGATAACTGATACTTAAATTGCCCCCCAGCAACACCCCCTCCCCACCCCCCGCTCCCCCAGCCTCCAGGGCAGCGCCGGAAAGGGTATATTGTCAGTGGCACACACACACACGCACACACACACACGCACACACACAGACACGCACACACACACACTCCCGACCACAGCAACTACTACTAAAACTTCTACTACTACTACTACTACTACTACTGCTGCTACTGCAATTATCTAACGGCCTCCATCTGCTAGAAATTGTGTTGTTAGAGACATATCTTACAAAACAAAAATACATTGGCCCCAAAATATATCACTGACTATGGCCGTCAACCAACCTAACCAATCATAATCTTCCAAACTACTACTACTACTACTACTACTACTACTACTACTACAACGCCTTAAGATACAAATTCCACCGATGTATTTCCTTCTCCTTTAACTCGATTACCTAAGTTTGCGCTTCCCCGCCCATCTGAGCGCGCCCCTGCCTGCCAGCCCATCCGGATCTGGCAATCAATAACACATCCACCCGAGACCCGAAAGAGGCTTCAGATAGCAACACGGGGAAAGGAAGAGGCTGAGGAGGAGGAGGAGACTGACGAAGGGGAAGAAGGGGATGTGGAGCGAGATGGAGTTGTTGGTATTGGTGTTGGTGCGGAAAACTCTTCTCTGCCACACGCGCCACATCTCAAAAATTTCCCTCCCAGCCTTGCAAACTTTTCGGAAGGGACTGAATGATATCTGCGGCAAAGTAGCGATAAGTTCCCTGTGATCCAGTTCCTCCCTTCCCGTCCGTGTGAGGCTTGCTGCCCACCCCCGGGAACACACTAAGAACCTAGCAAATACAGCTAATGTTACGCTCTCTCTCTCTTTCTCGTTATCTCTCTCTCTCTCTCTCTCTCTCTCTCTAAACCCACCACCAAATTTTCCTCCTCCGCGACATAATCTGTTCTGAACCTGTTACGTTATTAAAACTGACAGCACGCGCGTACACACAGTCGCACACACACACACACACACACACACACACACACACACACACACACACACACACATACTTCCGGGTGCACGGGGTGTCATGGAGGACGAACGAGGAAAAAGCAGTAAGAGTTGTCGGGAAATACAGTTTGTTATGCTAATGATGCGCGCGCCTCCTTGCTCTAAGATCTTTTGGGTTTTTTTAGCACGTGACCGAGAGCTGGTGTGCACGTGCCGGTGTTTCGTTAATTACCGACACACCTGAGCACACCTGACCCTTACATACCTGCGGCAGTGTTGTACTTTTTCACCAGGTGTATATTTTTTTGTCAACTATCCAAATCAAAATAAGCGTAATTGAAAAGTTTCCGCATAACAATAACCATCGTTTGAGCCCCCTAACGCTTCACGCCGCGCTGTGGTACTAACGATCACCTGACCTCACATGACGCACGTGTAACAGTTACGTTTTTTTTTTAATCATCAAATTCGAAATACCTATAATTGGAAAGGCCCGCAAACCTCAATATCCATCCCGCGTGTTGCCGTAATGTTTGACGCTGTGTTGCGGTACATTTTTTTCATGTGATGGATGGGTTGTTAGGGAAATATTTTGTGTTGCTGGTGAGTGATGGGCCGCGTGCTGTTTTATTTACGTGTATGGAGACAAGCAGGGGGGTGTACTCTGAATGGGGGCAAAAAGTCCGCTCAATGCCCCTGCACAGAGACGAGAGAGTTCCAGAGAGCAAAAGCCAATTAGTTCCTGTTTCCTCGGTTTTAAATTCGATTACTTTATTGCAGCCCTTTCTGATATCCGCTTTGTTCATGAAGTAGCTTTAGCAACCATCAGGCCCCACCGGGAAGAAGCCTACCAGCGCAATAGGCCGCGACGTAAAAAAAAAATAGATAATGATTTATGTATACTGAATCAAGACATCTCTAAAATTAGGGCGATATTTTCATCTTAGCTTCTATTGTTCATTTCATAGTAACAGTATCTTCATTCTCTGTTTCTGAGCGACTTTATTGACAATCTCCTTTACCATAAAAAAAAAATAGGAAGAGACATCAAATTTTAACCTCTTAATGCCACTTCTTGATATGAAAAATTTAATCTAACGTAAAGTACATGGGTGACGATATAATTGAAGTTCAGCTTTAAAATAACTTCCTCCAAATCCTAAAACTTCATGAAAACTTTAATCCTTAACGTAAAACACTTGGCTGGCGATTCACAGTTTAACGAAATAGGTTCTTCCACGTACCAAAACTTCATTCCCTTCAGCGCCCGTCAACACACCTAGCAAGGAAGTCAGGGTTTGTGCGGTCTGTACTTTTCCCCCACGATATAATTACATTCACAACGCACGTATCCAGCGTGAGGTTTGCAGAGAGGGAGCGAGAGGAATTCTTCTGACTCGGGAAAATTGGTCTGTCAGAACTGAATCCAAAGGTAATCTTAAAAAGCTGTCAATTTGGAAGGGAAAATTTTGTCCTGAAATGAGGGGAGCGAGGATCAGGGAGACTCAGGGGCGCAGGGGAGGCGGGAGGAAGCCAAACTTACAACACCACACTGCTTTACCACCACCGCCACTGCCACAACTCTCTGGTTCAGCTTCTGTTATCGACTAGACCGAGGCACAGAAAGCGAAGGGACTTACTAGTACACCACAGGACTCCTTTCAATGCTCATGCCAATGCTGCCCAACTCCCTAATGCTAGCGTTAACCAGCATATTAACTCTTTACCAGCATCTTCATTATTTTCCCTCATGTTGCTAGACTCCGGAACAGATTGTCTTCGACTGCAATTTCTCCTCCATCTGAATTTAAATGTTTCAAGAGAGACGCATCATCACATCTTTGGACCTAAATTTGACCTGTCTTTCGGTTTCTGATTCCTTGTTTTTTGTGGAGCAGCGAGTTGAGTTGCGCTTAGACCGTCTCCGGCACCGCAAAAAGTAACTATTCTGTCCCCGCGTGGCCACAGAAAGTACCGTGCTACTCCCAGCGCCGCTCCCCGCCACCTGAACGCGGCCTTACTCGGGGGACTAATCACTGCCCCTTCAGGCCTGAATGGCACCTGATGAGAGGAAATAATTACATCGCCTTTCCAGGAAAACAGACGCACTTTCTACGGGCAGCGTGTTCCCGAGAAACTGGAAAACCTGCCTCGCGAAGCAGGAAAAAAAGGTAAGGCCACACACGAGCGGTGGTGGCATTAGTGTTGTGTATGTGGGCCTGGGTGGCGGCAACATTATGGACGCTCAAAAAAAAAAAAAACAGCCAAGCAGCCTCAATGAAGCACCAGTGGGAGATAAAAATGTTCCTGATGCATAGAGAGGTGGAAAACTTTGGTCGTAAACGGCGACGCTGCAAAAAAGTGAGAAAAGCCGAAGACAAACAAAAGATTAGGGCGATGTAGACCTGGGGGGCGGGGTCATGGCGGAGGCTTAAGCAGAATAGCCAGACAGTCTCGAGGGGGGCGCCCGTCCCTACACCTTGCCACGGGAAACTGTGAGATGCAGAAGTTCCTAGATTTGTGCATTTAGGTCGTTAACGTCGTCTTCCGGCAAACTACCTCTACAATTACCGCCACAAACGTAATCTTTAATAGCTCGCGGAGGCGGCGTTCCCGGACCATTGTGTTGCCCGGACCTAATGTGAGGATAAAGAGCGCCATTACCAGGAGATACTCGACGTAAATACACGACTTACTCATATACAAGTCCCGTTTTTGCCGCGACCTCCGCCACACCCTGACCCAGCCCCCGCCACACCCTGACCCAGCCCCCGCCACACCCTGGCCCAGCCACCCGCCACACCCTGACCCAGCCATCCGCCACACCCTGACCCAGCCCCCGCTACACCCTGACCCAGCCCCCGCCACACCCTGACCCAGCCCCCGCTACACCCTGACCCAGCCCCCGCTACACCCTGACCCAGCCCCCGCCACACCCTGACCCAGCCCCCGCCACACCCTGACCCAGCCCCCGCCACACCCTGGCCCAGCCACCCGCCACACCCTGACCCAGCCATCCGCCACACCCTGACCCAGCCATCCGCCACACCCTGACCCAGCCCCCGCCACACCCTGACCCAGCCCCCGCTACACCCTGACCCAGCCCCCGCCACACCCTGACCCAGCCCCCGCCTTAACCACACCACGAGCAGCCTTACACGTAGCCCTATCTAGTCTCTAACCGACTATTCCACCCAAAAAAATTGTATTCATGACGCAATTTATTTCCTTATTTCAATCCTCACCTCCCTTACGCACTACATAGCCCCCAAAAGATATATCTCAGCCCTAAACAAGCCAGATGTAGCCCCCACCAGACCCCATTCCTGTCCTAACCTCTCACACCAGCCTCCAACAGATCCCCCCCACCTTCCTCTGACCCCCCCCCCCCCCCCGAGCCTCACCTGCTTCACCCTGGCCGCCACCTTCATCTCGCCCCGCACAGCCTCACTCATCGCACCTGCCACACCTGCCACACCTTCCCGCCTCTCTCCACTTGTCCGCACCTGAGCCGCGCCCCAATTCCCCCTGTCTTCACCTCCGTTACACTTGCCTCCATCTGCCCCTCCGTCCCCTCCGCCCTCCCTCTGCAGTGAACACTTTCTTGCCGCACCGTCACGAGACACACGTTCCGCTGGTTGGTCCTCCGCCGCTTCTCCGACACCTATAACACCTTTATTTACGAACCCTCGTCCGCAGAAACATCGAAGAGCTTCACGTTTTCTCCTGTGATGGTCAGCGAGGCCGCGGCTAGAAGCAAGGAAAGGCTGGGCGAGGTTACAGCGCCGCCGGGACCCGCTGCAGCCTCCTCAAGGGACTTTATGGTCTCTGTGCTGCGACCGACGAGGACGCGGAAAAAATCGTGTCTTAATCCTGATGCACCTTTGCCCCAGTCCCCAGTGAGGACCCCCGGGGCGAGATGCAGGTTTATGCGGGGCTGTGAGTGCGGCTTAAACCTGCACGATACACTTCCGGCTCCACTCCGGCGTGTTCAGGCGTTGAGTGTGTAGTGGATGAGGCGAAATCTCTGCCGCCAGCCAGGAGCCACACTCGCGACAAAGAGCGGCAATAAAACCTGTTAGTCAAGCTTTGCGGAGGGACATGTGGACACAAAACGCAGATGCAGATAACAGGACGCTGCAATCTATTAATGGGAGTAGTTCATACCAATTTAATATAAAAAAAAAAACAGTTCCCTCATAGTCGTTCCTTTCAAGCTATTATAGAACATACTCGCTTTATATATATTTTGCCCACAGTGAAACTAAATCAAATATACTTTTTAACATCAACACCTTATACCTATTGCCTGATAGCAACAATATAATCAATGACGCAGCTGCCCACGTCATGTTGAAACGACGAGCAGGTTAAGGAGTATAGGAACCAAGCTTTTGCCATATAGGGAGCACAATTTTTTTTCAGCGCCGCCGGAATGGACTACAACAACCTCACGCTTCCCAGTCATATCAATGGAAGCTGAGCAGGAAAATAAAAACAAGTGAAAAACAGGACACTCAGCGAGTTCAACACCTAATCCCAGCAAAGTAGGGAGGCTTATACGCGCCGACACCCACAACACAGGTGAACATTTTCCGCCCGACAGCTACTCACCGCCTAAGCCCTGCAGAGTAAAGATACTTAAAAGAGCGAACACTCACAACAGTACTGAACATTCCCGCCCAGACGCTACTCGATCTAATCCTCTCATTTCGCCGTCCCCACCACCCGGAGAGACCTGGCGCCCCCCTCCGCTCCTTCGCCGCGCAGATATATTGGTGGGACAACAGTACGTGTCGTCGGGGCATCAAATCAGCAAACATGATATGGAGATTGGCTGACACGAGTGGCGGGAAGACTTCCACGTAGGACGAAGGGATAGGCTGCACGCACCTGCCGCCTCTGATTAAAGGTGGGCAAAAAAGGGGTCGTGAGTATATGAAAAGGAGACCATAGCAGCGAAATATGCAAAGTAGTAGTAGTGGCAGTAGTAGTAGTAGTAATAGTACGTTTTTCTTCTTTTACAGCAAGGGAGGCATTTCAAGAGCAAAAAACAAACAAAAAAATAGAAAAATCCGGAAAAAGAAAAGAATGAGAGGACAGAAGAAAGATCACCTTCGGAAGTAGTAGTAGTAGTTGTAGTAGTAGTAGTAGAAGTTATAAAAAAAATATTGAAAAAAAGATAGTGATAAAAAAGATATTGGTAAAAGATAATGATAAGAAATATTGATAAAAAGATGTTGATAAAAAAATATTGATAAGAAGATAGTGATAAAAAATATATTGATAAAAAGATAGATAATAAATATTGATAAAAAGATGGTGATAAAAATATTGATAAAAAGATAGTGATAAAAAATATTGATAAGAAGATGGTGATAAGAAATATTGATAAGAAGATGGTGATAAAAAATACTGATAAAAAGATAGATAAAAAATATTGATAATAAGATGGTGATAAAAAAATATTGTTCAAAAGATAGTGATAAAAAAAATATTGATAAAAAGATAAATTTAAAAGTATCTCCCCGCATGAATCACCACACAAGAATATATACAAAAACAGGTAAACAAAGCGAGCAATTTCCAAGGCGCAATCCAGAGCACTGACGTCACAGCAACCTCCGCCGCCTCCCGCTATGCCGCGTTCTGGGAAACCAAATTATATGCACAGAAAAACGCACAAGAAACATACAGAGCTAATTAACTACACGCGCCTAAAATATCCAGTCATGCCGAGATACTGATTTCTGGAGCTGCATCAGAATCGCAATGAGGAGGTGGAGGAGGAGGAGGGGTGGGAGGAGGAGGGGTGGGAGGGTGCGTGTGCGTGTGTGAGGGAGAGGTGGAGTGGATCGAAGAGTGAATGAGTGAGTAAGTGAGTGAGAGCAAATAAGCAAGTAAAGAGTAATAATACCATGGTGTCAATAGGTCAATAAGTCATGTGAGAAGGAAACTGAGGGTAAAAAGATGTAGAGAAAGTAAAGAAAGCATGGAGAGAGAGAGAGAGAGAGAGAGAGAGAGAGAGAGAGAGAGAGAGAGAGAGAAGGGGGGGAGGTAGGGGAGAAAGGCAAAGAGGAACCAGGCATGCATACTGAAGACATAAGAGCAGGTAACACGACACGTAGAAAAACAACTTTACTTCAGACAGGAAAACGGGAGGAAAGGAGAGGAAAGGGAGGAAAAGAGAAGGAGAACCAGGAAATAGTGGAATAGAAAAAAGGATTGACGATTGACGGACAAGGCAAATAAAGATACAGGAGACTGGGGAGAGAATGGAGATGTCAGTGAGGCCAAACGGATCTGAACCTCATGAAAGCCTTAGTGTGTGTGTGTGTGTGTGTGTGTGTGTGTGTGTGTGTGTGTGTGTGTGTGTTATAATGTGGTGTATGGTAAGCAAACGCACACGACACTAGTATTAGCGAAGACGTTATGTATATTTATAGTGGCGGGTAAGGGCTCTGAATATCCTCTCCTACAGCGCCAACACTCCTCGTAACTTTCCCGACACAAAGCCGCGAGAAAATTCAAGTGTTGAGGACAATATGGAGGGAATTTTGAGACCTTCCGAGCGTGTAAGGAAGGCTCGTCCACCTCTCCGCGCGGGCCACTAGTCTTGGCCATCATCTCTAAGTCAGACGGCGGCAAACATTATGGGTCTGCGAAGAGAGTTTTGTGGTCACGCTTTACTGCCTGGTGGAGTTTTGCATATAAAAGCGATGCAAGTATTAAAAGTTTCGTCTCTCGAAGATCGTACGTATTGTAAGAGAGATACGTTTCGTCTAATTAAGAAGAAAAAAGTAAAATAAAGTTGGTGAATCTATCCTCACCTTGGACATTCTTTCAGACATCTTGCCAAAATGTATATAACTGGTGGCCCTAAAAATCAAATCAAGATGTCAGAAAAAAAAGAAAAAACTACGGTGAATACATCCCGTGTTTCATTTAGTATCTCATTAAATAATAAAGATGTACGTAGATTGCTATTTTTTTTTTTTTACAACAAAGCAGACAGCTCAAGGGCACTAAAAAAGGAAACATTAATAATAAAAAAAGCCCGCTACTCGCTGCCCCTAAAAAGAATCTAAAGAGGTGGCCGAAAGAGGGGTCAATTTTGGAAGGAGAGGTGTCCTGATACCCTCCTCTTAAAAAAGTTCAAGTCGTAGGCAGATGTACAGAAATAGATAAATTAATAAATAGATATATAGATAGCCACGAATAAATACTTCGTCTCCGTAAAGGTAATTGTTGTTTACTTAAGTCACCTCGGGGATCTTTCTCAAGGATAAAGTCGGGTTAAGTAGCTCAAACAGATGTATGAATATGATCCAACAAAATGTGAAAAATATATAAACTTTCCCCGCCTCATATTTTTAAGTTAAAGAAATATTACTCTCCAAAGTTTTAATCCAAGCGGCTTACTAACTTACATAAGAACTGAACCAAGGCGTGAAGGCTTATAAGATGGGGTTTTTTTTTATGTAGTCACGCATGAGTTAACAACGAAGTAAATAATAATAATAATAATAATAATAATAATAATAATAATAATAATAATAATAATAATAATAATAATAATAATAATAATAATAATAATAATAATAATAATAATAATAATAATAATAATAAATACATCCATCAAAACAAGCCTCTGTTTAAAGAATTACTCGGGTTATGAATAAGACTAATCCAATATTATACCAAAAAAAGAAAGTGACAAACAGTTCAAGAAAGTAATGTGGTAAATAATTAAATCGCAAAGACCAGCCGTAGCTCATGAAAATTATTAATACCAAGAGTGTGTGTGCGTGTGCGTGTGTGTGTGTGTGTGTGTGTGTGTGTGTGTGTGTGTGTGTGTGTGTGTGTGTGTGTGTGTGATAAGGCCGTCATGAGCACGTTCAATGCACCGCCAAAAATTGCGGAACATGCTAAGTCGCTTCTACGAGGTTACAGACTTGGGCGGAAACTAACAGCCATGAGCCAATTTCCCGCGCCGGACACACAATACCGTTCATATCGTTCACTTCCGACGGGGCAAGAGCTGGGGCGTCCTGCTGCGTGGGGTGGCGGCGCGGCGAGGCTCACACGCTCATAGATTCTACTTTAGCACCCGTATACTTGTGTCCGTGCTGCCTTCCTCCTCCTGGCTGGGATTTTTTGCTTCCTCTAACCTCTTCCTCACCTCAGCCTCCTTGTATAGCATCCTAACATACTGATGCTTATATGCTGCTTTTCCGCTGCTGCTATGGGCGTTGAGGCACTTATATTAGCGCAAAGGGCGAATGTAAATAGCGAACTTGTATACTCGGCTCTAATAATGTCAAGAAAAGGTCCTCAAGAAACCAGAAGGGAGATAGGGAAGAAAAGGGGAGGATGCAGGCCAGTGGGGAGGGAGATAAGAAGAGATGGGAGAAATAAAGTTGTGAGGAAGCGTCAACATAAAGGCTTTCAACAAACACAAGAGGGAGATAGGGAAGACAAGGGAAGAGTGGAGGCCAATGGGGAAGGAAAGATAAGAAGTGGGGTGAGAGAAATAGGGTTGTGAGGAGGCGTGAGGGAAGGAGTATAGGAAGGGGAAGATGCGATAAGAACAGGGATGGGAGAAAAAGGGCTGTGAGGAGACGTGAGCGAAGGAGTAAAGGAAGGGGAAGGAAGGAAAAAAAGAGGGATCGGAAGAATAAGGTTGTGAGGAGGCGTGAGGGAAGAAATAAAGGAAGGGGAAGGAAACATAAGAAGAGGGATGGGAGAAAAAGGAGGCGTGAAGGAAGAAGCAAAGGAAGGGGAAGGAAGGATAAAAAGAGAGATAGGAGAAATAAGACTGTGAGGAGGCGTGAGGCGAGGAGTACAGTGAGGCAGAAGGCAGCAGGTGTGTTAAAGGCGACAGGTGGGGAGGCAGGCAGGCAGGGAAGCAGGCACTCGATAGGTATATTCGCGCCCATTAAAAGCAGCGGCAGGTCTTAAGGCGTCGCTTCGTTATCAGTGCAGTTGTTGTTGTAGCTGTTCCGTGGCTTCCCTTTCGGCTGGCTGATGTTATTTTTAGTCTTATTAATATTATGCAACGACTGCTATACTGATGCTCCTACTACTAATATAATTCTACCGTTACATTACTCCCCGCAGCCTCCCGTCCGCTTCCTCTCACTTCGTCTGCCTGATGTTATTATTATTATTACACATTATTATTATACAACAGCTACTATTACTGATGCTCCCACTACTAATACAACTCCCTCAACTGTTCCACTAATCTCCGCAGCCTCCCCTCCCTACCCTTCCCTTCCCGTTGTCTGCCTGATGTTGTTTTTATTATTACTATTATTAAGCAACGACGACTACTATTACTGATGCTGAACTACTAATACAACTCCGTTTACTGTTCCACTAATCTCCGCAGCCTCCCTCCCTACCCTTCCCTTCCCGTTGTCTGCCTGATGTTGTTTTTATTATTACTATTATTAAGCAACGACGACTACTATTACTGATCCTGCCACTACTAATACGACTCCCTCAACTGTTCCATCAATCTCCGCAGCCTCCCTTGTCATCATTTCCCTTTGTCTGCCTGGTGTTGTTATTATTATTACTATTATTATGCAACGACGGCTACTATTAATGATGCTTCCACTGCTAATACAACTCCCTCTACTGTTCCATTAATCTCCGCAGCCGCCCTTCGCTAACAGCCCCACCGCAGGAGCCTCGGCCACCTGCCCTCCCCGCCGGTGCCACAGTCGGCCAGCCTCCTCTACCTGATTAAGCCCATCCTTTGTAAGTCACTTAATTACCTGAGTTAATCATCGTGGGAGCATTATCCGCTCTTCATCAAGCGTTATTCCCTCTCTTCGTGCGAAAGGAGAGATCGTCTTCCTCTCCTCTCCTTTCCTTCTCCTCCTCCTCCTCCTCCTCCACCCCTGCCTTCCCAGACTCAGGTGAAGTGATTACCTAAGCAGTTTACTAGCTCAGGTGTGGCCAGGTGTTGATAGTCGTTATATTAAGTGGCGGAAAAAAACGTTTGACCTTTGCTGTGGTGGAGGTTTGAGTCATGTGGTACAGACAAGCTAATAAGTGACCACTTTTTTACATCTAAGTAGGTTACCAACTCAGGTAAAAAAGGTGTCGGGAATTATTATATTAAGTGGTGGAAAAAAACACTCTGGCCTCACGTGTGCTGGAGGATTGCAGGTCACGTGGTAGAGTGCAGTAAATCAACGTCTCCTCTCTCTTATATTTTTATCTGACAGGCTTACCAAACTCAAGTATAAATAGATGATGATCATTATATTAAGTGGCGGAAAAAAACTGTTTGGCCTCACGTGTGTTGGAGCCTTGCATGTCACGTGATAGAGTAAGGCCAATCAATGTCTCCACTCTATTTTTTTTTTGTTGTTTATCTGGAAGGTTCATTATTGAGCGTTATATAAAGTAGAGGAGAATGAGGACAAAACACTGCCAGGTGGTTGGTTTGCGCGTCTCGTATTACTGGCAGCGATATAAAAAGGTGGAGAAAGAAAAACAGTCAGGTGGTTGGTTTGGGCGTCTTGTATTACTGGCAGCGATATAAAAAAGTGGAGAAAGAAAAACACATCGTCAGGTGGTTGGTTTTGGCGTTTTGTATTACTGGCAGCGATATAAAAAAGTGGAGAAGGAAGAACACATCGTCAGGTGGTTGGTTTGGGCGTCTTGTATTACTGGCAGCGATATAAAAAAGTGGAGAAAGAAAAACACATCGTCAGGTGGTTGGTTTGGGCGTCTTGTATTACTGGCAGCGATATAAAAAAAAGTGGAGAAAGAAAAACACATCGTCAGGTGGTTGGTTTGCGCGTCTTGTATTACTGGCAGCGATATAAAAAAGTGGAGAAAGAAAAACACATCGTCAGGTGGTTGGTTTGGGCGTCTTGTATTACTGGCAGCGATATAAAAAGTGGAGAAAGAAAAACACATCGTCAGGTGGTTGGTTTGGGCGTCTTGTATTACTGGCAGCGATATAAAAAAGTGGAGAAGGAAGAACATATCGTCAGGTGGTTGGTTTGGGCGTCTTGTATTACTGGCAGCGATATAAAAAGTGGAGAAAGAAAAACACATCGTCAGGTGGTTGGTTTGGGCGTCTTGTATGAGTGGCAGTGCTATATAAAAATGGAAAGAAAAAAGGCATTGTTAGGTGGTGTACTTCTGAGTGTCGTGGTGCTGGCGGAGGTACATTAATCTCTTAACTCCTTTTTTTACCTGCTAGGCTCAAAACTTTGCCTGTCACGTGGTAGACTAGACCAAATCATCGCCTCCACCCTTTCTTTTATTGTATCTGGAAGCGTTGTTATTCAGCGTTATGTAAAACAGTGAAGAAAGGAAAAAAACGTCACGTGGTAGATTCCTGCGTTTCATGGAACTGGCGAAGGTGAATTGATATCTTTGTTCCTTTTTCCCTGCGCGGCTTATAAGATTCAGGTATGTGTAGGCGGCGAACAACATTATTTCGAGAAGAGGAAATTGGATTAGCCTTGACTTCGATGGTACACTGGTTTGCTACCCGGAGACGGTTGTTGAAGCACGTTAATAAGTCCGCCTGATTATTTACGCGAGAGCTTCATTAACTCGTGGGCGCCGGGCAGCAGCATGTCAAGAGAAAAGATCACTTAGTACCCGGCCTTGTAAAACTACTTTGTGCCGTTGTGTAGGTTACTGTAGTTTGTTATAAGCTTGTAAAATTACTTTGTGCCGTTGTGTAGGTTGTTCTAGTTTGTTGGTAAGCTTGTAAAATTACTCTATGCCGTTGTGTAGGTTATTGTGTTTGTTTATAAGCTTGTAAAATTACTTTGTGCCGTTGTTATTCTATTTTGTTGATAAACATAAAATTACTTTGTGCCGTTGTGTAGGTTATTCTATTTTGTTGATAAGCTTGTAAAATTACTTTGTGCCGTTGTGTAGGTTGTTCTATTTTGTTGATAAGCTTGTAAAATTACTTTGTGCCGTTGTGTAGGTTGTTCTATTTTGTTGATAAGCTTGTAAAATTACTTAGCGCCGTCGTGTAGCTTACTGTAGTTTGTTGATAAGGTAAGTCTTCCTACAAATGCAATCATCCACAGACACCTGCCCCCTCACCACCACCGCACTGTATCACCATTACGAACACCATCATACACCACCACCATCACCACCACCACCTACACCACTAACAAGTTCACCCCGCACCTCTCTCTCCACTTCCACTAACCACTAACAGCATACCCACACATTCGTACGTTACCACACTAAATTCTCTCTCTCCTGCCCCCCCCCCCAAGCCTCTCCTATGCCCCCCCTGCTCCCCCCCTTCCCCCCAGAGAGGCAATCGTGTAGTACAAACACATTGCCATTAATATATATTTTCCGGGAGGGTAAACTTTTGGAAAATGTTGCAGATAATTACATGGCGTGTGTCTGTTGGCCCGCCACTTTCATAATAGACCTAATTTCCACATTAATTGGAAACACGACAAGAATCGCCGCTGAGCCCAAAAGCTCATTCCAATATTAACCGCAGTTTTGAACCCAAATTGTATTGAAAATCTGGCCCATAGCGCATAATTTCCACAATAAATGCAGCCGAAACAGGAGTAGAAATAATTGAGTATTCAGCATATATTAAAATTAATTAGACGATGCGTTTTAATCCACCCACTATGGAATGGCAGCGCGCCACTTTTTTTTTCAAGACTGAACTATTTACATTTTCAGCATGAGCTACTTATTTTTTTCTTTTTCGGGTTTAAAGATTGAAGTATTTACATTTGCAACACAAGCTACGTCAATTTATTCGATGTATTCTATTTACTCTATTTAATATATTTACTCTGTTTACATTTACATCATATGCTATCTTTATTTACTCTATTTATTCAATTTACTCTAATCTATTTACTCTATTTATTATATTTACTCTAATCTATTTACTCTATTTATTATATATACTCTATTTATTCCATTTACTCTATTTACTCCATTTATTCTATTTACTCTATTTATTATATTTACTCTGTTTAATCTATTTACTCTATTATATATATACTCTATTTATTCTATTTACTCTATTTATTCCATTTATTCTATTTACTCTATTTATTCTATTTACTCTATTTACTCTATTTACTCCATTTATTCTATTTTCTTTATCTATTCTATTTACTCTACTTATTCTATTTACTCCATTTATTCTATTTCCTCTATTTAATCTATTTACTCTAATCTATTTACTCTATTTACATTTAAATCATCAGCTATCTCAATTTACTCTATTATATTTACTCTATTTAATCTATTTACTCTATTCACATTTATATCATAAGCTATCTCTACTTATTCTATTTCCTCTAATCTATTTACCATATTTACATTTACAGCATAAGCTACGTCTTTTTTTCTTCTTTTTCAGGTTTAAATAGTGAACTATTTATATACTATTTACAACATATCCTACCCCTTTTTTTCTTCTTTTTCGGGGTCTCTTCCCTTCCATTTCGTGCCACAAAACTAATAATGGCGGTGCTAATAAAATACGCAAACGAACGCACGTGTATCCTGGCATATATTTAGGCCGACCCGTTTTATTTTTACGCTGTTGTTGTTGTTTTTTCAAGTTAATAGACTGACCGAACTCGCCCCCAAAAAAGTAATGCTAAAGGAACAAACAAAACTCCATTTCCTAAAACCTTACTTGTTATCATTTTTTGAGAAGGGATGGAAGAAGTAAGAATCGTGACGAAGGGAAGGAAGAGAAAGAAAGAGGAAAAAGGAAAGTTTCGTTTAGTCGGCGCAACATCTGTGCTCATATGCCGGAGAGAGACAGAAGGGGAAGGGATTATAGGAGAAGGAAGCAGATCCCAGGAGACGGGACACAACCCTCGATTAATACCTGGTACCCATTCACTGCTGGGTGGACAGGGGCGTAGGGTATCGGAAAAGCCGCCTAATTTTTTCAACTCCGCCCGAGAAAGAAAGATGAGGAAAGGGTGAGAGAGAGAGATGAGAGATAGGAGGAGCAAAAACGATGTAGGAGGAAAGGAAGGAAAGCGGAAAGGAAGGAAAGCACAAAGGAGAAAAGGAAGAATGGGAAGCAGAACATTTTTGCGAATTTCCTCCCACTGCCAATCCCTTTTTTGTCTTATAACACACATTTTAATCGCTTCTTTACTTATGACTGAACAAATTCTCCCCTTCATACACCTTAGCTAATACTGTAGGAAATAAATGATAAATAAACTCCAAAACCCCATTTCCTATCACTTTCATTGTTATCTTTATTTGTGCCAATATCCTCATTAGCAATCCACTTTTTTTATACTGATGACTGAACGAAATCTCTCCTTGATCCACTTCCAAGCTCCGTCGTTATCATTTTTAGTAACTTTTTTATATATATATATATATATATATATATATATATATATATATATATATATATATATATATATATATATATTTATATATGACCACTTTTTTTTACTTTTCACTTAACAAATTCTCTCCTTCATACGTTTTAACTAACTCTCTTTTTGGCCACTCCTCTGTACTCTATTCAGGAGCAGTAAGTAGCGTTCTTTTTTTTTTTTTCATTATTATTGTCTTTTTTTACGCCCTTGAACTCCTCTGCTGTAAAAAAAAAACAATACCACAAATAATATAAAGAACACAAACAGACAAAACTCCTTTCATAAGCACTAAACCATACTTATCACGCCCATTTTTCATCATCTACCCTTTTGAAGACGCTGAAGAAACAAAAAACCACCACCAAATACACATTAATAAACACACAGCACACAGGCAAAACTCCATTCACAAACACTAAAACCATACTTATCACGCCCACTTTTCATCATCTACCTTTCTCAAGACGCCGAACAAAAGCTACCCGCCACCACAAACCCACGAGACGCCCAAAAACCCAACCCCTCATATATCAGTGTCAGACGGGCGCGGCGCTTCCATCACCCTCCCAAGCCCTTGAACACCATAAGAGAGAAACTTCTCGTATAATTCGTGGTTGTGAGCCGCGCCTCCCCGCAGCCCCAACGACCACTCAGCGACACCTCAGGGCCGAGACGAGGGCCGCGGGGGAGTGCGTGGGAAGGGAAGGATGGAGGAGGAAGGTAGTGAAAGGAAGAGAGAAGGGTTGAGAGACTTGAGGAAGGTAAGGAAGAGAAAGAAAGATGATGAAAGAGTGAAGAGAAGATGAGAGATAGGAGGAGAAGAAAGAATATGGGAGGAAAGGAAGGAAAGGACAAAGAAGGAAAAGGTTGAAAGGAAGAGGAGGAATGAGAAACACAAGAACAGAGAGGGAAGAAATGGAAGAAAAAAGGGGAAAGAGTGGAAGGAAGAGGAGGGATGGGAGACATAAGATCCATGGAAGAAGGAAGGAAGAGAAGGAAAGAGGGGAAGAAAAAGAAGAAAAGAGAGGGATGGAAAATAAGGACGGAGGAGGAAGAGAGTAAAAAAAGGAGAAGGGACGGGAGCTGCAAGAACCCCAAGGAAGGGAAGGAAGAAAAGGAGAGAAAGAGGAAGAAAAGCAAAGGAAAGAGGGAGAAGGAAGGAAAGAAAAAAAAAGAGGAAGAAGACGAATGAAAGGGAGAGAGAGGAGAGGTGGGAGACGCAAGAGGAGTGAAGATGTGAACAGAATTAGAGGAGAAAATAAGATGAAAGGAAGAGGCTTAAAAAGAATGGGAATGGAGGGGAGAACAGAGAAAGGAAGAAAGAGAAGGAGGAAGGGGAACAGGGTAGAGGACGGAGGGAGAGAAACAAACGCTTGAGAAGGTGTGACGAAAAAGAGGATAAGAAAAAAAAATAATGGGAAGAAAGGGAGAATAAAGTGAGGAAGATTCTCGTGAGGAAAAAAAGGATATGAGGATGTGTGAGGAAAGAGAGAGAAGAGAAGAATTAGGAGGAGCGAAAGGAGAGACGAGAATGAAGTAAAAAGCAAGTGAGGTTAGAAGCGTGAAAAAGAATGAGAGATGGAAGGAAAGAAATAAGAAAATTGGAGGATATTAAAAGAACGGAATTAAATAGAAAACTAAGGCATGTGAAGAGAGGAGGAGGAGGAGGAGGAACGAAGAAAAGAAGAAGAGAAAAGAAAGATAAGTAAAAATTAAATTGAGACAGAACAGAAAAGCGAGATGATGGGACGAAACGGGAGGAGAAGAAGAAAAAATAGAAGGAGGAGGAGGAGGAAGATGATCGATATGCGTAGGAGGAGGAAGAAGAGGAGGAGGAGGAGGAGGAGGAGGAGGAGGAGGGAGAGGAAATAAAAAGATGTTCCTAAATATATTCCATCGATAACTTTTTCAAACTTATTCCAACCATTTTGCTATTCTAATTTAATCCCTGCTTCAATCACCCCCATTCCCCCCTTTCCCCCTTTCCCTCCCTCCCAAGCCCTCTCCCCATCCACCACCATCCCCTTCCTTCTCTTCCCCTCCCTTCAATCCCCTCCCCGACCACCACCATCCCCTTCCTTCCCTCTCCTCCCCTTCCTTCCCTCTCCCTCCCTTCCCCCTCTCCCAACCCACCACCATATCTTTCTCTCCCACACTTTCCCTATCCCAAACTTTCCTCCCTTCCTCAATCTCTCCTTTATCACCATCACCGCCACACCACGACCGCTGACCCTCTTCTCCATCATCCTCATCACCCTATCATCACCCTACTATCCGCAGCTCCCTCCTACTTCATCTCACCCCTTCCGCTATTACCCTCCCATTCCATAGACATCATTGCAGCATCCACAGTCATACTCATCTCGTCCCTTTCATCTCTTTCTCTACAGCATCCCAATTCCTTCCTATTTCATCTCCCCCTTCCTTATACCTCCCACCATTACCCTCCCATTCCGCAGACATCATTGCAGCATCCATAGACATACTCATCTCGTCCGTTTCATCTCTCTCTCTCTTTCTACAGCATCCCATTCTCATCCACTATTCTAAGTTCCCTTCTACTTCATCTCCCTCTTCCTTACCCCTCCCACTGGTACCCTCCCATTCCTTCCTCCCTCGGCACAGATATCAATGCAGCATCCATATTCATACTCATCTCTCCCCTCTTTACATCTCTTACATCATCACATCTCTATCTTCATCCACATCCTCATCCCTACCACCTCACCACAACCGCAGCATCCATTTTCCCCTCCCTCATCAATGCAGCATCCACACTCAGTCATCTCTCCCTCCTCATCTCTCTCTCTCTACAGCATCCCATCCCCATCATCACAACTCCTACCACCTCCACCAGCATCCACTTTCCTCTCCCTCACTATCCTAACGCCAGCACTACCTTAACCTCCTCCTCCTCCACCTGCACCACCACCACCACCACTCCTCTCCCCATTAAAGACTCTGGGAAGCAAATGCTGAGACTCTGCCCGGGAATTATCGTCTCATAACTGCTGGGCAAAGATACACTTCCCTCGTTAGTGGCTGAGGGGGAGGCGAAGGACGGGGGAAAGAGAGAGACAAGAGGAGGGACGAGGAGGCGGAGGAGGAGGAGAAGGTAAGAAGTAAATTGGAGTAAAATGGAGGGATGTGAAGGGATGGAGATGGAAGGGATGGAGGAAGGAGTGAAATGGGATTAGAAGAAAATTGGGTAAATTGGAGGGACGTGAAGGGATGGGGATGGAAGGGAAGGAGGGAGGAGTGAAATACGATAAAGTCAAGGCATGTGAAGAGACGAGAAGGGAAGAGAGGAAGGAAGGAGTGAAATGGATGCAAGTGGAAGGGGAAGAGGCAGAGAAGAAAAAAGAGGAGGGATGTGAAAGGAAGGAGAGGTGGAGAAGATAAACGAGGAGGGATGTGAAGGGGAAGAATTGACTGGGGAATGGCGAAAACTCGAAAGATAAAATGTGAAAAGGGAACTTAGAAATAATATAGAAGATAGAAAATAGAAAAAAGAGGGAAAACATGGAGGAAAATGGGAAGTAATAGAAGGAAAGAGAAGACCAGAGATAAGGAAGAGGGAAAAGTCACAAATTGAAAAGAACATATAAGGTTAAAAAATGAAAAGCGGAAGACGTGGAGGAGAATTAGAGGAGATTACGGAAGAGGGAGAGAGAAGAAGAGGATAAGAAGGGGAAGAAGGAAAAGAAAGTCGACAAAAATCATAAAAAAAGACTTCGATAATAATAATAAGTGAAAAAAAAATACTAAGCGATAACAATGAACAAGAACAATACTAATGAGAGAGAGAGAGAGAGAGAGAGAGAGAGAGAGAGAGAGAGAGAGAGAGAGAGAGAGAGAGAGAGAGAGAGAGAGAGAGAGAGAGAGAGAGAGAGAGAGAGAGAGAGAGATAAACGAAAGAGAAAAGGAGAAAAAAAAAGGAAAAAAGCAAGAAAAATAAAGAATGATAGAGAAAAGAGAAAGAAAAAGACAGAGAAAACAAACCTGAAAAAAAGAAAAAAGAAAAATGACACAATGAAAGAAAAACAAAGAATGAAAAACAGAAAGAGAAAGAAAAAGCCAAAGAAAAACAAAAAAGAAAACAAGAAAATAAAAAAAGGCAAAGAAAGAAAACAAGCAAGAAAGAAAAAAAAAAGATGCTGACGATGACGAAAGGTTAGCATCATCCATCACCACCACA
>NC_066533.1:12014511-12022011 GCF_024679095.1 Eriocheir sinensis
GTGCCAAGAGGAATCGATCAAGACGCGGCCGCCATCCAAGGCTGTGGCTCCAGCTGGCCGCCCCTACGCTGGCTGCCCACACACACACACAGACAGAGATATGGCTTTCGTAGGAGTTGTGGGCATTTCCAGGAGTAGTTTGATGACCCTGGTGGTAGTGTGACCCTTCTTCTGTACCATGAACCTGAAGAAACACTCATTAGAACCCGACTGACCCCCTCTTTGACCTTTAGAAATAGTTGATGTGAGAAGCGAAAGTCTTATAATACCGACCCATAAGCCCGTATGTTTAAACATATCAGCGCCTCAGTTCCCCTGTTTGAAAAGCCTTTCGTAGAGGTTGCTGGGATTTCCATGGACTGTTTTGTAATGCTAGGGATAGTTTTACACGGCTTTTGTATTTTGAACGGGAAAAAAAACATCCATGAAAACTCGGTTAACCTTCTCTGTGGCCTTAGAAAACAGTCGTTATGGGAGACCGATATGTTTAAGAATATGGACCACAGAAGTAAATAGAAAGATAGATAGAGGATTTACACATAGATGGACAGATATTCATTTTACGACTGAGAAAGACCTGACGCTGAAAGAAACACTATCCCAGAAATGCTGATCCCAAGAAGAGACGAGAAGATGCCAAAAGCAATAAAACCAACTTCCAGAGGTGTCTTGCCTGCTCGAGAGGTCCCCCACCCAGCCTTCGTCCGTCGCGGCCCTAATAGCCACTGTCCTCAGCACGCACGCACACATGCACGCACAGACCACCACGCCCAATGCTCAGTTTACAACTCTAATGAGAAAACTTGGGGCCCTTGAAGCACCGCCACCGCGCAGGCAAATCTTTAAGAACGGCGCCAAAGTTTTGATGATTTTAGTTTCATCGGCGGCGCAGTGTCCCGCCGGGGGGGTGCCGCGGCGCCCACCCCGAGGCTCAGGGCGGCAAAAAGTACATTCATGCGTCCACAGAGGGCCACGAGTCTTGTCCCTTCCCATTTCCCGCCTCTATCCTAGCCTTTCCTTCCTCCCTTTCCCCTTTTATCCCCATTCCTCCATATCTTTCCTATCTTTCCTACCCTCCCTTCCCCCCTCTCCCCTCTCCTACCCTTATCCTCTCCCTTTCCCACCACTATCCTCCTGTACCCTCCTTTCCCACTCCATCATTCCCTACCCTTCCTCCCCTCCTTTCCCCCTTCCCACTCCATCATTCCCTACCCTTCCTCCCCTCCTTTCCCCCTTCCCACTCCATCATTCCCTACCCTTCCTCTCCTCCTTTCCCACTCCATCATTCCCTACCCTTCCTCCCCTCCTTTCCCCCTTCCCACTCCATCATTCCCTACCCTTCCTCCCCTCCTTTCCCCCTTCCCACTCCATCATTCCCTACCCTTCCTCCCCTCCTTTCCCCCTTCCCACTCCATCATTCCGTCCCCTCCCTTCCCCTCTCTCTCATCTCCTACCCTTCATCCCCTCCCTTTCCCTCCACTATATTCCAGTACTTTCCCTTTCACTTCATCCTTACCCCCCTTCCTTCCCATTCTCTATCCTTCTCTACCCTCTCGCCCCTCCCTTCCCCTTTCCTACCCTCCCTTCCCTACCAGAGAGCCTCACTATACTATGACCCTCCAGCCACTACTAAAGCACGGCAGCTAATGTTGTTGTTGTTTTTTCAGGGCAGACCATTCTCGTGGAACTCGTGAAAAATTAGCGATAATCCACAAGGAAACAAACACCTACATAAACGCCAGCAAACCTCAGAGGGAAGTAGGAATTGAAAGAAGCGCTTTTAGTCAGTCTGGTCTTTCTGCGCGAGTGGGTTCCTTTGACTGCAGGATATAAAGCTTGCATTTCCCTGGAGTGAACGAGGCTGCCATGTATCGGAGGCTATCAAGTTTTCATACCCGGGAAGTGCACGGTGAAGATTTAGGGCTCGGGAAACTATAAAATCCCCGCCCAATGTATAAACCCTCTGCACACCTCGGCATACAGCTCTCTCCTGCACCGGCCTCCCCTCCCTCGCCCCCCTCAGTTGCTCCCCTTCCTTTCCTTCCTCCCCCCCCACACTCCTTTGGTCCCCTTCCCTTCCTTCCCTTCCCCCTTCCCCTTTGCTCCCCTTCCCTTCCTCCCCTCCCCCTTCCCCTATGCTCCACCTCCCTTCCTCCCCACCCCACTCCTTTGCTCCCCTTCCCTTCCTCCCCTCCCCCTTCCCCTTTGCTCCCCTTTCCTTCCTCCCCTCCCCTCTCTCCCTTTACTCTTTGCAAGCTCAGTGTTGGTGTGGTGTAGTCTATAAGGTGTTTCTCTACACTCACACACACACACACTTGCATTTCTCAACAATACACACGAACCAGCTAGCTATCTATTTATATCTGTCTATATCTTCATTACTATTTATCTCTCTCTCTTGCATACCCACACAACAAAACACACACACAGACACACACACATTATCAGTCTATATCTATCTGTTTATCTATGTAATTATCTATCTCTATATCTTCAACACACCCACACCACTCACCAAAACACACACTTACGTAAACACTTTTCCTATCTATCTATCTATCTATTTATCTATCTATTTGTCTAGCTATCTATTTATCTATCTATCTATCTCTCGGAAGTTAAGACAGGCCCCTCGAAGTTAACCTGACCCCAGTGTCCACACCACTCGGCCGGCGACGGAAACTTGATCCTTCATTGTTAGTTAAGGTGACAACGCTGACAAAGGGCCGGCGCTCTGTCTTGGTCGCCGCTGACTTGACGCTCCCTCGCCTAACACACTCGGAAGATGTCACAACCAGGAGATGAGTTATTACAGTTTTAGTAGATGGGTTCGTGGTGGTTGACGGGTGGCGATAAAACGAAAAAAACATCTTATTTGCCGCTGACTTGACGTTCCCTCACCTAACACACTCGGAAGATGTCACAACCACGAGATGAGTTATTACAGTTTTAGTAGATGGGTTCGTGATGGTTGACGGGTGACGATAAAACGAAAAAAACATCTTTATTTACCGCTGACTTGACGCTCCTTCGCCTAACACACTCGGAAGATGTCACAACCAGGAGATGAGTTATTACAGTTTTAGTAGATGGGTTCGTGATGGTTGACGGGTGGCGATAAAACGAAAAAAACATCCTTATTCGCGCTGACTTGACGCTCCTTCACCTAACACACTCGGAAGATGTCACAACCAGGAGATGAGTTATTACAGTTTTAGTAGATGGGTTCGTGGACCCAAGACATGAATCACTTTAGTTTTATTTGTTGCTTAGATGTCTTGCTGGTTGACGGATGATTTTATTTATACAAGACCACTACACTATTCCGTCCTTGACCTTACGAGCTCCGAGGGACGGGAATATCAGAGCAACGAGATGCAATTCATAAATAAAATGGCGAAAATAGCGAAGTAAAAGTGAGTATACCACCGAGAATGTTCATACAAAGCAAAATATAACTTGCAACAATATTTATGCTACACTGTTCCTTTCTCTCTCTCTCTCTCTCTCTCTCTCTCTCTCTCTCTCTCTCTCTCTCTCTCTCTCTCTCTCTCTCTCTCTCTCTCTCTCTCTCTCTCTCTCTCTCTCTCTCTCTCTCTCTCTCTCTCTCTCTCTCTCTCATCGCAGCGTCGTCACCCTCGCTCACTATTATAATCTCTTTCACGAGGCGGATCTTGGGGCTGACACGGCGGACGGAGGTGCATATGAGCGTTGGGAGGGGTCCAGGGCGCCTCTAAAGGGAAAATAGGGGGCTGCCGAGGGTGTTAAACGACGAGAAGGCGCCCCCAGCTGGCTTCATAAGGGAGGCTATACAGTGCGTCATCAGCCAAGATTTTTCTGTCCGCAAGAATAGTGGATAACTAACATCCCCGACCTGCTTAAGAGTCGCTGTAGTGCATTAAGGCGGGAGTAAGAGGGTGGAGTTCTTGCATATGAGCGGTGTAAATGTGTTATATGCGCGTGTGTGTGGGTGCATTAATGGCCCGTTAAGCTAAGTTACCGACCACCACTTTTATTCTAAGGAGCGGTTGAATACAGTAATGTTGGGTCGGCGCAACATCTGTGGTCATATGCCGGAGAGAGACAGAAGGGGAAGGAATTATAGGGGAAGGGAACAGATCACAGGAGACGGGACACAACCCCCGATTAATACCTGGTACCCATTCACTGCTGGGTATCGGAAAAGCCGACCCAATTTTTTCTACTCCGCCCGGGAATCGAACACCACGAAGCCCCCAAGTATCATGTTGGGGTAACTGAACTGGGGTTAAGCCGTTCCCTATGACCGGGGGGAATGAAGGAATGGACGGGGAGTGAGTGGGGAAGTAAGAAAGTAAACCTGGGAGTGATGGAGTGGGTGAGAGAGAAGAAATGAAGTAGGTGTGATGGAGTGAGAAAGAAGTGAAGAGCAGGAGAGCGAGGGAGTGAACGGGACAGTAAACAGAAGAACGGGGGATGGAAAGAAAGAGTGAGGGAGTAAACGATAAGTGAAGAAGTGAGAAAAGGAGTGAAGTAAGGGCGAGGAAAGCAAGGGAGGGAAGAAAAGAGTAAAGAGAAGGTGAGGAAGAAAGAGAGAGAGGCTGAGGAGGTGAGGGAGTAAGGGAGTAAACGAAAAGTGAAGAAATACGAACAGGAGTGAAGTAAGGGCGAGGAAAGCAAGGGAGGGAAGAAAAAAGTAGAGAGAAGGTGAGTAAGAGAGAGAGACTGAGGAAGTGAGGGAGCGACAAATGGATGCCTGACTGTAACGTAATGGACGCTAACTACAGGCACGTCTTGAGGTCCAGCCACGCTTATTGACTCCCCTGAAGGTCCTCTCTGTCTCTACCTTAAACACACACACACACACACACACACACACACACACACACACACACACACACACACAGGGACGTTTTCAGGCATGTCCTTCGCCCTCACTCAGCATATTGGCGCCCATGGACTCAGCTTCTCCGGGTCGCAATAAACAATATCTCCGAAGGTAACGACGCGGGAAGACGAGGCAGCGCCGTGAAGCCATAGCGCTGAGTCGACACCGGGAGCAAACTACTTCACAACTTGAATAGGTCGTGTAAAGGGTCAAACTCCCGTAAAAGCTGGGTGTTGATGTGATGGAGTACTTCGGGTATTGGAGGGCGACGCGAACCCATCCCCAAGGCGATTCGAACCCCTTAACCCGGCGAGTCAATTCCCAAGGGACGTACTTGATGCCTTCTCTGCCTGGGTGCGATGCTTCAAAAAAGTCTCGAGTGCAGAAGAAAGAAAAAGTTATTGGTATTTTTCCCGCCGGTGTTACGTTGTTATTGGGTGAATTTCGAGCGGCGAGGAAAAGGAAGAGTGAGCAAAAAAACGATGTCAAGGACGCAAAAGTTTGAATCCGTGGCGATGTTACGTTTTTTTCGGTGACGCAATCTGAGGAAAGGGAAGGGAAAAATTGAGAGAGGTTGAAGTTAAACTATATTGCAAGGGAAAGGAGGAGAAAGAGAGGAGGAGGAGGAGGAGGAGGAGGATGGGAAGAGCGAAAGCGAGTTACTAGGGAAGGTAAAAGAGGTAAAAAGGTAAGTCAAAAGGAAAGAGTTAGGAGGTTATGGGATGGAGGGATATGAAGAAGGTGATGTAAGACGAAGAGGAGGAGGAGGAGGAGGGGAAGGAGGAAGATGTACCAACGTGAAATGAGATGCTGTTACTCGAAAAGAAGGCAAAAAAAAAAGCAGGGAACCACGTTGAGAGAGCTTGAGAGAGTGAGAGTTCAAATACATAAATTACACCAGACGATGCTGCTCAGAACGGACACAAAAAAGAGAAAGATATAGCGAATGACCGAGAGAGCAAGTAAGATGAAACTGCAAAAAAAGACCCCCAAAAAGCCACGGACAAAGAACATGAAAGAGGGAGAGAAAGAATATTGGTCTGAATGCCACAGTGAACTGAGATAGATGATATTAGCAAGAGTAAACGTAAGGAAAAGCAAAGACAGAGAGGGAGAGATAATATGGGTCTAAATGCCATAGTGAAGCGAGACATGAAATTATTAAGAGTAAACGTAAAGAAAAGCAAAGACAGAGAGAGGGTGAGCCACTAGGGAAGGCCAAGAGAGGATGGGTCCAAACGCCAATGAATTGAAGGGATGCTGCACGGAGCGGACACAGATGAGCCAAAAGGGGAGTCAAGGAGGCGGGCCAGGAGAGCGCAGGGCAGTAGAAGAACCCTAAGAGACGCGGGACCGAAGGAGAAAAAGAAGAGAATGGAAGAGACTTAAGAAGAGATAGACAGGGATGAGGCGTGGACGGGGATGAGACGGGAAGGGAGAACAAAAAAAGGAGAGAGAGGAAAGGAGAGAGGGGAGGAAGATGAAGTAGCAGAGTGGTTTGGCTTACGAAGAGGAGGAAGAGGAGGAGGCAGAGGAAGGAGACATGAGCGAGGTGGGGAAACAAACAGTCGGCATTAATCTTATTTAGACCAAATGTAAATAGCGTCGCTTTTCCGCTCTGGCCAACGGACGCAGAGTGACGAACGCCCTGGGAACCGCGTATTGCCAGTTAGATGTCGCTGCAGTATCGCTCTCGTATCAGACATTTCCGCTCCTGTTTTTGCTACTGTGTTAGACTCTACGATGTGCTATGTTGGGATATGTTGTGCTGTGTTGGTTTGCTATTCTTTATCCTACATACGCTACTGTGTTGTGTTCTGCGTTGTGTTATGTTGGGATATGCTGTGCTGTATTGGGTTGTTATTTTTGCTCCTACATACGCTACTGTGTTGTGTTCTGCGCTGTGTTATGTTGGGATATGTTGCGCTGTGTTATGTTGGGATATGTTGCGCTGTGTTGGGTTGTTATTTTAGCTCCTACATACGCTACTGTGTTGTGTTCTGCCCTGTGTTATGTTGGGATATGTTGCGCTGTGCTGGGTTGTTTGTTTGTTTTATCCTTCATAAGTTACTATGTTATGTTCTACGCTGGGTTGTGCTATGCTTGGATATGTTGTGCCGTGCTGGGTTGTTTATTATTGCTTCTATGTTCTCTCTTGTCTTATGTTTTGGTCTACGCTATGCTAGTTTTTGCTGGGATACATTGCGTTGTTTTTTCTTACCTTGTCTCTTTCCCCGAGGTCAATGCCCGATCCTGCACCTTTCTGAGGGCGACGCGTGAGGATACACAATATTGCATCAACACAGGAAATTTTGCTCCTGCGTCACACTCCTGTTTTATTGCCTTTGATTATTTCTTTCGCCGAGGTCAACGTCCGAGGGATCTCATAGTAAATAACTGCTGTATTGATCTTCCCTAAGTATAAAATAATACTCGATTTTCCCACGTGTGATGATTAAAATCTATCAAAATCACCGTCAGGGAAGAAAAAGGATACTTCGTCGTCTTCTTTTTCATCCTTTAGCTTCACGTCATTATTTTTTTCTCATGGAGTTGAAGCGAGAAGAAAACCTGATCATGAAAACTTTAGTAAATAACCGACTTATCATTAACTCTCCAAGGCTTAGAATGAT
>NC_066533.1:12027011-12042011 GCF_024679095.1 Eriocheir sinensis
TATAAACGCTCTTGATCTTTCAGAGGCTCCAGTGCGATAATTGAAAGTGACGGTCTAACCATCACTTCGTTAATTACCATCGGAGCCGCCTAAAGACAAGGAGCATTCGCAGTGGATATTTTTTTTACAGTAAAGGAAGCAGCTCAAAGGCAAAAAAATAATGATGTGAAAAAAAACTCTAAACACTGCCCCTATAAAAGAGTTGAGAAGAGTGGCTTTACCAGAGTGTTATACCAGAAGACTTGCCAACAACAGGTCTGGTACGTGGTTTGATGAATCCGCCCTTAAAACAGTAAAGAAGCAGCTCAAGGGCAAACCAAAATAATGATGATAAAAAAAAAGCCCGCTAAACACTGCCCCTATTAAAGATTTCAGAGGAGTAGCTGTACCAGAGTGTTATACCAGAAGACTTGCCAACGACAGGTCTTGTACGTGGGTTGCTGAATCCGCCCCAAAACTTAAATTATGTAAACCTTTCACTGCTGTCACTGTTACTCCTACTCCATTTTTTTACAGCAAGGGAGGCCGTTCAAAGGCAAAAAAACAAAAAAAGAACAGAAAAGCCGTATAGTCGCTGCTCCAGTAACAGAAAAAAGATGAAAGGCCAGACGGGAGGTCAGTTCAGGATTAGGTTAGGTTTAAGGAGGGTGAGGGTGGGGTGGGTTAGGTTAGGTTAGGAAAGGTGGGGGTAGGTTAGGTTGGTTAGGTTAGGTTAGATTAGGTTAGGTTAGGTTAGGGAAGGTTAGGTTAGGTTAGGTTAGGTTAGGGAAGCTTAGGTTAAAGTCTAGATACTCTCCCCATGAAAGAGCGCAAGTCGTAGGCAGGAGGAAATACAGACGAGTACTAATACTATTTATACAACTAAAACTGCCTCCGTCCATATACCATTCCCACCGCCAACATCCACCACCACCACCACCGCCACCGCCTTCGCCCACCAAACCAACCACCACCAACACAACCGCCGCCGCCGCCACCGCCACCGCCACCACCACTCCCGGCGGCATAGTAATGAGTCCAGCATATTCCAAGGTGCTCCTTAGTCCCAGACGTCGCCTTCATCACATTTTACTGTCCGCCATGAATACATATATCCTTGAGGAACCCAGTGCTCGGAGGAGGAGGAGGAGGAAGGATGGAGGGGAGATGTGTGTGGGTGAGTGAATAGGAGGAGAGGAAGGAGGAAAGACCGGAGGAAGTAAATAGAACGAGGGTGTTTCGGAATGAAGGAGGGAAGGAAGGAGGAGGAGGAAGGCGAATATATGGAAGGAGGATGAATGTATGTGGCTGGCTGAACGGGGAGAGGAAAAGAAGACTGAATGAGAGGATTGAGTTTGTAATGGAGTGAAGGGAGGGACAGAGGGAGGTGGGAGAAGACGCAGGGAGTTGTCAGAAGAGGATAAAGTAAAGGGAGGGTAACGTGAAAGGAAAAAATGTAGTGTGTGTGGGTTTTTTTTTGTGTGTGTGTGTGTGTGTAAATATGGAAATAACTTTTACCGATAGAAGACTAGACGAGCTAACAAAGATGAAAATGAAGTAAAGGAAAGATCCACAGAAATTAACATAATAGTGGGGTAATGACAAAACTTTTAAATAACACTGTAAAGATAATTTGAATACCAACTGCCGTGCGTGTGACAGTGAATCGTGAATCAAATAGAGGAAAGCGTTGCGGCCGCGTCACGGCGGTGTATTGATACAAATAACCATTTTAATTGTAAAGACATATTGGCAGTAAATTTTCCATATCATGATTAAGCCTGAAAATAGCGCCGGATGTCCACTGTTATTAGTTTTCAATGGCATTCTCTCTCTCTCTCTCTCTCTCTCTCTCTCTCTCTCTCGTAATGGTGGTGGTAGTAGTAGTAGAAGTAGCAAGGGAGTAACAAGTATTTTTTTTTTTAAGGGGGTGTGTGGTCAAAAAGGACTCGGGTTTGCGTCCCGCCCGCCGCCGCAAGCTGTGTAACGGTGGATAGCATGAGCGAAGCAAAATTTCCCCATTATAAATACTTGTCAGCGCCATAACAAGCTGGGGCCGAGCACAAGGACCCACCTTGAAAACCTACCGGCACCATAGGCAGAAAAAAAAAAGAAAAAAAAAAAAAGCGACCTCCATCCGTGCGGAGCTGCGTTGTGACAAGGACGTGACCGACTGGTTCCTGCCCTTCACAATGCAGTTCCTTGGCCCCAACCACGCCAAGGACTGTGGTCGTCACCCATAGCAACCTATCCACATGAAGAACATACCCGTCTAGAGAATTACAGTGACATCACCTACAATAAAATGACACGGGCTGGTGGACAAAAAAATGTCACACCTTCCCTCTTCCTCTAACACAACCCTTTTCTCATCTCGTCTCCTCTCATAGTAACAACCCCTCCCCTCCTCTGTAAATATCTCCCCTCTTTTCTCAGTAAAAATCTGAAATCTGAATCCCACCCTCCCTCCTCCTCCCCTCGCCTGACCTTGAGTCTAAAAGATAAGGACCCCTCGCGCACCCATTGGCCTTTCACCCATCCCCCACGGTCCCTCAGCGCCCAGTCCTTCACCTACCCATCAAACAGGCTATACGCATATTTGCAGCATCCCCGTTCGCCGTCTCTCACTCTCCAAGTCCCTCACCTTTCCCATCCCCTCACTCTCCCCTGTCCCTTCATACAATCCCCTCTACACTGTTCTTAACCTCTACACACACGTTTCCAGCCACCCCTTTCCCCTCTCCCTCGCATTCCCCTCAAGCAACGGTGAGCTCTATTTGTTTGTTTGTCTACCAAGCGGCGCCAGAGTTAGCTACAATAAAATGTCCTGATGCAATAGACAGCCCCTCTTACACCTCCACAGACAAACATACACACACACAGATACACACATAAGCATCACGCAACATATAAAAAGCAGCAGACGGGGAGGAGGGAATGAGGGACGGAGAAGTGAAGGAGGAAAGTAAGTAGACTCCGGCGTGATAAATCCTCAGAGTAACGCTTCTATCGCCCCAAACTCAGGCCGCCGCAAAACTTCCCTATGAAGGATAATCCGAGGACTTTGTGATTTCCATTGAGCCGCGGAGCAAGATGCAAGAGATTAAGAGCTTGAGGGAGAGAAAGAGTAACATGTAGGAGGACTGACGGACGGACACACACACACACACACACACACACACACACACACACACACACACACACACACACAGTCGGCGGGTTTCAAGAAAGTATGGCCTCAGCGGAACAGTACTTCAGAATAACAACCCAAGTCCTTTAAAACATGTATGGTAGGTCTCTCTCTCTCTCTCTCTCTCTCTCTCTCTCTCTCTCTCTCTCTCTCTCTCTCTCTCTCTCTCTCTCTCTCTCTCTCTCTCTCTCTCTCTCTCTCTCTCAGTAGTAGTAGTAGTAGTAGTAGTAGTAGATGTAGTAGTAGTAGTAGTAGTAGTTGTAGTAGTAGATGTAGTAGTAGTAGTAGTAGTAGTTGTAGTAAATGAGTAGTGAATAAAAATAAATAAATGTATAAAGAAATGACGGACGAAAGGTAGGAAGGAGGGTAAGAAGGTAGGAAGGTAGGAAGGAGGGTAGGAAGGTAGGTAGGAGGGATGGAAGGAAGAAAGGAAGGTAGGAAGGTAGGAGGGAAAGTAGGAAGGAAGGCCGATATGAGGGAGTGGGAGTCAGAGGGGACGGACGAGGGCTGTCTGAGGGGAGTGATGCATTACATAAATAAGCCGCCAGAGGGCCTATCGGTCACCCTAGCGTTGATGACGGTGATGACTAAGAATTTACAAGATAATCCACGTTATTCAGGCACGGTGATGAATGGTGATGGCTGGAGGAGGAGGAGGAGGACGAGGAAGACGAGGACGAGGAGGAGGAAGACGAGGAGAACGAGGCAGGGAAAAGGAAGGTGGGAATATCAGAAGCAGGGAAGAGGATTTTTAGGATATGGAGGAGAAAGAGGAGGAGAAGGAAAGCAGTAAAATAATTAGGTGAAAGTACACGAAGCCGGGAATAGGTGGAACAGGAGGAAGAGGAGAAAGAAGAGGAGGAGGAGGAGGCAAGGAAGAATAAGAAGAAGAGGGCCAAGCAATAAAGCTGAGGTGTAGGATGATGATGAGGAGGAGGAGGCGGAGGAAAATGAATATAAAATGAGATAAACGACATACACAAGCGGAGGAGGAGGAGGAGGAGGAGGAGGAGGAGGAGGAGAAAGAAGAGGAAGAGGATGTAGTAGAGTAGGACCATGATTAGAAAAGGCAGAGTAAGAGGGAGATAAACAAGGAATAAAAAGTATAATAAAAGTTTCCCTAATTTAGAATAACAAACTTTGCCTCGTTATGAATTAAGGCAAAGTAGTTTTTCCCCTATTAAGAAACAGTAACAACATCCTCCCGTACCCTGAGGACCCAATGAGGAGGAGGAGGAGGATGAGTAGGAGGAGGAGGAGGAGGAGGAGGAGGATGGACATTAAAAGGGAAAAAAAGAAAGATCGTAAAACAAATGGAGCAGAAAGAGAATTTAAGGCAAAGGTTAAAAAGAGGGAGAAGGAGGAGGAGGAGGAGGAAGATATGTGGGCCCCTAGAGTCAGGGTCTGGTAGGAATGAGGGATGATGCAAGGAAAGTAAAGGGAGACTATCAGTAGTAGTAGTAGTAGTAGTAGTAGTAGTAGTAGTAGTAGTAGCAAATCAACAAGAAAAATGTGCAATAAAAGATAGTGATTCGTGCAATAAAATAGTATGAAACACACACACATACACACCCACCCACCCACACACACACACACACACACACACACACACACACACACAGATATAAAAAAAATCTCCGGCATCGCACTCATGCAACGCTATCACTCTTGCAAGGAAAAAAAATCTCTTTCCAAAAAAAAGAAAATAAGGAACGAACGTACGTACTGAAATTTGTACCCGAGTGGATTGTTCTGTGATTATGTAACAAGAGTTCGGTAAACTGTATGAAAAGGAGCGTGATAATGGTGTACTATATAGCAGCAGTGGTGGTGATGATGGTAGTGGTGGTGGTGGTGGTGATAAAAAGGGTAATTATATTAGTATTTATCTTCGTGATGAGTGGAATGAGAAAAAACACTTCATATCAACATTCATTCTTTCGACGCGCCATACGAAATTGGATTGAGTGATTGATTTGACTAAAACCGTGGCGCCGCAGCTGCACCGGTCACATGGCGCCGAACAAAATGGTCTCGTGCAAAGTCGCAAAATTATAAAAAGTTTTAAATGGTAAAGGTTTGAAAAGTAAAAGATCATAAAACTATAAAGAATAAAAATCGTAAAATTAAGGAAATTCTAGAAGCAATATAAAACAACCGCCAATGACTGCAGACCTAAAGCATATGGAGGATACCAGCCTCCTGGAGGTAGTCTATAACCTCATGTCCCGGGGAGCGTGCCTTCTTTCCCAGCACAAGAGAGAGAGAAACTCCCATCTCCACCCCTACGAAACTGGAACAGGCTCCCTCGGTATATTTGAAGGTGTAGCACAATGGACTAATTCATAAAACAAAAATACAGTTTTCAGCATAACACCCCAATACTAGCAACTGCACTTGGTTCACTTCCCCCCTTGCACACTCAACTTCACCTCCCCTTCCCCATCAGGCAACTTATTTTATACGAGAGTTTTGCACCAACCACAGACTGTGAGTCCAACCTGAGTGCGATGCACAATAATCAGACGAATCAGGCACTGCGCTTTAGAGCAGGCACTTGCTAAACGTTTATACTGTTAATAAGAACCAGCTGTTGACCCCCTTGCACGTGCTTTCACACGGAGAGTTGTCTTTCCACTGGCCTATTTCACAGGTTTAGAAGTTTTATTACCCCGTGTAGAGGTTCACGCCGGCAGGGATTTCCCTAATGTTGTTTGTAATGTGCTGGGACGGCAGTGAACTTGGATATCAATCACTTCAAGCCTCTTAGGTTGAAATCACAAAGATGTTTGTGTTTTCCTAGCTGCACTGTAAAGGTTTTTAAGTTCTGATTTAGCACTGTACATTGTGTACAAGTTTGTATTGACAGTGAGAAGCCTTTTGTTGCTTCTAGTATATAATTTTGATCCTTTGTTGCTTCAAGCACCTGTGGTAACATACAAACAGCTGCACACTTGGAAACTGGTGCAACATTCGGCGTTCGCCAGCATACTGAAGACCTACCTAAACAAAGTAAGATTCATAATATAACAAGAGGGCTTTGTAACGAAACTTCTGCCAATATCGCTAAAAGGTTGGAAATTTTCATTTGGATTAGTTCCCCCACGAGGGTAAACAACATCATTACGGGAATGACTATGAAATTTAATAACGGTTGACTATGAAGACCTTCGGTACGCAAACTGCACAGTTAAACTGAATTTCCAGTGCTGTGAGCACCAAGAGACGCGTTCATGAAGTATCTTATTCAAGGCAATTTCAGGCTCTTGCCCCCCACTCAGTGCCTGGTCCCGCCCGCCACAAACTATGTCAAATTTTTCATCAACACCAAATAACAGACATCCTAACCTTTCGTCTAATAATGGCAAAAATAAAATAAATAAAAATTAATACATAATGGAACACTCACCACCTCAGTGTCCTCGGCAGGGTTGGACGCGGGCAGGACAGCAACAGATGCACATCAAAAAAATCAAGGAAGCAAGGAACATGCACACTATTGCACAGAGTGGCCAGATTTTTCGAGATATGAGTTTAATTGCAAATTAAACAATAATCGATGGACAAATTCACCTCGCTCCAAAAAAGTTCAGATGATACTATTTAAAAAATTAAAATTGGCTGTTAACTGCAGTAACCAAGACCAATAGAACTTTCTCGTGGTAGTATTAATATTTATGATATACTAAGTTGTTCATAATGTAAACTAACAATATAAATAACTTTTGACAAACATTTAAAAGGAAGTGTAACAGTACATGCTAACCAAAATTAAAATTCATGTATAAATTTTACAAAGTACTCAAAATTATGCTGAATTTTATGCTAGACTGGCAAAATATGCAAAATTGAACATAACAACCTAAATCTGGCCACCCTGAAAGTAACAATAACACTCACCCCTTCAAGGATGTGGCAGGGGCAGGCGAGGGCGTCAGAACCTTGGGCTGAGCGATGGCAGGTCGAGGGTGCAGGGTGTGGCCCAGCGGGGTGCAGGCCCTCCTCCCCACCACCCTCAGGTCAGGCTGTACCTTAACACACTCTAGAATTAAGACCTCCACCACCCCAGCCCCGCCTCCCATGCCTCACCTCTTCGCCTCAGCTACTAACACAGCCTCACTCAAGGCAGGTGATAAGAAAAGTGCAATAGAAGCTGTTAACGATTGAATGGTTATTGTAATAAGGCGCTTAAAACAACCCAGGTTATCATTACTAAGTTAAATAAATGGAAAAAATTTGGTCTAGGATAAAGAAACTGTAATCAAATATAAAAAGGTTAACGTAATAGAAAAACAATCAAAATAGCTAAGGATCAAGTAACAAGAATATTTTTAGAAAAACGTTACTTCAAAAAGATTTAATTTACTATGAGAGCAATACTAACTGTGTGTTAATAACATTTGACAAATTGCTGCTGCGGATGATTAAACACTTATCCCAGATGGCGTGTGGCATACAACTCCAAAACCTGCCAGCAGGCTTGTAAATGGCTCCTCAGGATAAGTCTAACAATAAAACTGTATCACAACAAAAAAGGGTGGACTGTTAAATTACCTTCGCACTTTACACCTTTAATAGCTTGAAGCGTGTGTGTTACAGGCTCAAAGGCGGCGGCACGACAAGGGGAGGCAGTGCTGGGAGTAAGAGAGACCGTTATTGCAATTACCGAGTGGATGTCAACAGCTGACCGACGGACGCTGAGGTTGGACGCTGTACTCGCAGGAGGCCACACGCTGCGCCCTTCATCCTGCTCGCCGGGGCCCAGAAACACCCGCAAAAAGGATGTTGCTATTGCCCATCCCCTGACCTGTAGCACATAAAAACTTGTGACGGTTCAGGCCGGAATTGATTTGTGATTATCAGATAAGAAAAGGAAAAGTAGGGAAAAGTAGGATGAAGAGGTTTTATATAGCTGCTCAGTCTGTCTTCCTTTTTCCCCCATTCCATTTCTCAAATATCATCACTTTCTTTTTCTTCCTTTCCCTAACACTCAAACAGAGCCATTATTCAAGGATAAGTTCTCTCTACCGAAGCTCTTCCTCCTCTTCCTCCTCCTCCTCCTAATCTTCCTCCTCTTTTTCCTGTTTTTTTTTTTTTATCAAAGGAGTTCAAGCGTCAAAGAGCTGCCGACATGAGGCTGTCATCTTCGGCATAAATTACATTCCCTCCACGCTTTTATGCCAATCATACATTCGGGGGGGTTGGGTTAGTCTTACAGTTCCACCTTCTTTTCCTTTGTGTGTGTGTGTGTGTGTGTGTGTGTGTGTGTGTGTGTGTGTGTGTGTGCTATGAGCCAGCAGTGTGGGGTACTGGCTGTCGCACTCCCCAAAATTACCTAAAGTTTCAGCCAACGGACTCTCGTACTCTGGCTGGTTACTGTGATGATCAGGGTCACTCCGCAGCAAGATGTGCTGTGAGTATCCAGGACGTGGCCACCATCGGTTTAATCAACTCTTGCATTTATGATACAGGCTTTGAGAACAGCCCAGCTTAGTGGTACTCATGACGGAGCTGTTCATTATCAAATGGGACTGAGTGAGGTGAAGAGGCTTAGTGAGGAACAAAGTGAGTCATCCATTTTGCTGGCAAGGCAAGCCCATAGGTAGCAGGCAGGTGCATGGAGCTGGTTGGGTTTTTAATTCACAGACATCTAGGAAAGAAATTTATTTAATCTTAAGAGTTCACTTAAAGGGGCATGGGGGAAATGTGATGATTTTTTTTAAATATATAAAAAAAGATGGAGCAGTAAATATTAGACGATACAAATATCAGAAAAGTTAAAAAAAAAAATGTTATTCAGGGAGTTGCCACAAACAGATTACAGCGGGCGCGCGCACACTTGTGCGTGCGTGCGTGCGTGCGTGCGTGCAACCCCTTTGTGCACTCCCCTTTAGTAAAATAAATGCAATTAAGAGTTGTTTATTGTCAGTGAAACCACACACGCACATACACGCACACGTACGCGACGCGTGTAACTAAAGTCGACATATTTACCTACAAAATAGATGTGACCGTGGAATGTACTCTAATGATAATTAACATGCTTATGATTCAGTAAGATTTTATAGTGACAAGAATACCACGGGTGTGATAAATATGACATTAGACAAGTCTCTCTCTCTCTCTCTCTCTCTCTCTCTCTCTCTCTCTCTCTCTCTCTCTCACCTTGTCCGTGTGTGCCGGGGGGCCTGTGGTGGTGATCGTTGGGGTGGTGGAGGTCAGCCGGGCGGGGTTGGGGTGAGGCTAGGCGCAGGGCACACACCAGCCACCCCAGACCCACCCAGGCGGGGCGGGGTGGCTGGACGCAGGCAACTTCACGTCCCCCCCCCCATCCCTGCCGAGGCGCAACACCCGCTGTCTGCGGTCTGCAATAAAAAATATAAAAAATAGCATGAAAAATAGGACACATGATATCAGGAACATAGTAAAATAAAGATAGCATTTCCAACATTATTCTGCTCAGACAATATCTCCAAGAGAATCCACCGACATGGCAACACCCCGTGACGTCACAGCGACGCCGACTCGTTGCTGTGTCGAAGCGACGAGACGAAGCACCGGGACGCGACACTTTCCTCACTAAATATTTGCACCTTAAGTCTTGTCTTACCCATTACAGTCACTGAGAGGAAACGTCTTGGTATACATGATTATATAAAGTAAGACTCGTGTGGAATAATCACATGTAAATGTATAACTAGCTCCCGGGCGGAGGACGCGGGTAGCGGGGGTCCCGCTCACCGCCTCCGCCACCACCACCTGCCGGCTTCACAAGCTAACTCTCTCTTCTACATCAAATAAATAACCTTTCCCGATATGATGAGGCTTCATGCACGTTACTTGGAAATGCCTCCGTCGCATAAACAACACTCAATACCGTATGGATGATTGGAGCGGTAACTTATCCCATGTTATGACCTAATCTAAGAGCAGCCACACTTACCCCTCGCGGCGCTGACCAGTGAATGCTGCAAGATCCTGGCCGGCCACCTCGACCAATAAGCGGAATACCAACCTGTCCGTATGTCTCGGGGTTTTTTATTCAGTGTTTTCTTAGGTGATGGCAAGTTTTCATATATAACAATAGAAGCACAAGCATTAAAGGCAGGACCGGTCGTTGGACAAAATAAGGACAGTGGTGGTGGAAAGGCGTGTTTTAAATCGGGGGTTAAGATAAAAGTAGATATCTGAAAATGAGTTACTTGAGTGTGGCCAACCCCCACGAGCAAGCAAGCAAGCAAGAGAGAGAGAGAGAGAGAGAGAGAGAGAGAGAGAGAGAGCATTATTGAGTATGGGTATTTACCGAACCTCATCATGATTAGTTTCCGAGTTAGCCGTGCATGCCGGAAGATCTATTTACCTGCCTGTATGTATGAGGACTCACCTGTTTACGTATCACGGGATATTAGGCGATAAAAAAAGACATGAAAGACAAAACTCCCATCCCACCCGCATGTATTATTGCACGTGAAAGCTTAAAATATGAAAACTGTCAGCTGTCTATGTATTACGGGGAAATAAGGCGATTAAAATGTATAAAACGACAAAAATCGCCCCCCACCACCAAGTATTATTGCCCTTGAAAGCTTAAAATATGAAAACTGTCAGCTGTCTATGTATTACGGGGAAATCAGGCGATAGAAAAATATGAGACAAAAATCTACCCCCACCACCATGTATTATTGCTCTTAAAAGCTTAGCAATCTCCTGTATCGCTAAAGAACACCAGTATTGAAAGGAGATACGACTGACTGAAGGAAGTGCGCCCCAAGGGAAGCGTGAGGGCGGGGGAACAAATCTTCACCTCCCTTGACATATGATTCTCCAGCTGCGGATCGTTATGGAAATGTCTTGCCTGGGGGGTGCAAGTTGGTGACAAGGAATAGACCAGGAATGACTTGGGAGGAGTGGAAAGGCAGGGAAGACGGCTGAAATGAATAAAGGGTACGGAAGGGGCTGGGAAGAATAGTGGAGTAAGATGGATGAGAAAAGAAGGGAAGGGGAGAGGAGGACTGAAGTAAGAGGAGCTGGGGTGTGAAAGAGGGGGAATGGAGGAAGAGGCTGGGATGAATGAAGGGTGAGGAAGGAAGGGGATGGGAAGGATAGTGAAGGAGTAAGATGGATGAGAAAAGAAGGGAAGGGGAGAGGAAGACTGAAGTAAGAGGAGCTGGGGTGTGAAAGAGGGGGAATGGAGGAAGAGGCTGGGATGAACGAAGGGTGAGGAAGGAAGGGGCTGGGAAGGATAGTGAAAGAATGAGATGGATTAGGAGAGGAGGGAAGAGGATAGGGAGTAAGAGAAGGTAGGGTGTGAAAGAGGGAAGTAGGCGAAGATGTAAAGGAGGAGTGGGAAGGAGAGGCTGATGAAAAAAGAAAGGGGTTGGTTGGAAGGCACAGTGAAGGAGTGACGTGGATGAGAAGAAAAGGAAAGAGAAAAGGGAGACCAGAGACAGAGGAGCGATGGTGTGAAAATAAAGGAAGTGGAAAGGTGACGGTGGATGAAAAACGGCCTTGAATGGGGAGATAAACGAGGTAGAACAGGGGTGGGGAACGTTGGCGATGGGAGTGAGGGGGGGGGGGGAAGTGGAGAGGTAAAGGTGGATGAAAAAAAGCCTTGAGTGGGGAGATAAACAAGGTAGAACAGGGGTGGGGAACGTTGGCGATGGGAGTGAGGGGGGGGGGGGGAGGACGCAGCAGTGCCTTCCTTCCTCTTAACGCTGTATGCAAATTAAATTCCGAACTGTTATGCAAATGGCCCCGCGAAATAAGCTTTGATTATATCCACGCCGGGGAACACAGCGGCGGGAAACTTTTCAACGAGGCACCAGCGTGAACAGCCGCCAGAAGAGTTGTATTTTGCGGCCAGAAACCCAGAAAATAACTCGCTTCTTCCTTCTCCTCCTCCTCCTCCTCCTCCTCCTCGTATTCCACCGGCCTCCTTCTATGTTACTTCTTCCTCATCATCATCATTTTTCTTTGGGTTTCTTTTCTATCCATCTCCTTTTTCTGCCTCCCAGCTCATCACTTCCTCTTCCTCCTCTTCCTCCTCCTCCTCCTTCTTTTCCGTCCGCCTTTTCATATGTTACTTTCTCCTCCTCATCATCATTTTTCTTTGGTTTTCTTCTCTACGGATCTTCATATTTTCTGTCTCCCAGCTCATCACTTCCTGTTCCTTCTTCTCCTATTCATTCTTTTCCGTCTGTCTTCTTATATGTTACTATCTCCTTATCCTCATCTTTTTTTCTAATACTAATTGGTTTTCTCCTTTTCGAATCTCCTTTTTTTCTGTCTCGTACTATTTCTCATTTTTCCTCCACCTGCTCATTTTCTTACTACTGATTTTCCTCCATCTTTCTCATCTCCTCCTTACAGTTCTCTCCCACCTCCTCTTCCTCCGCCTCCTACTCCTCTCCCTCCTTCTCCTTGTCTCTTACTTCTCTCTTTCATATTCTCTTTATCTTCCTCCTTTCTCCTCATTTTCGTCCTTTTGGTATTTTTCTTTCTCCCTTTCCTCCTCCTTCTTTTCGTACTTGTCCTCCTCCTTCTCTTACTTTTACTCTTCTTCCTGTTTTCGTATCCTGTCCTCCTACTACTCCTCCTCCACCTCCTACATCTCGCCCCTGGACTCAAAGCCACACGCAGAAGCCTTCCCTTGAATACCCCGGCGAGTTCTCTTGGCTAGATGACACGCCGAATAAAACATGAAAAGAGGAAGGAGAGGATGAGGCGGAGGCGGAGGAGGAGGAGCAGGGGTACACGGACATGACTTAAGTCGCGTCTGTGTGGCCGTGAGCGGAAAGTCAACTGTTTACTGCCCTGGGACACACCACATTACCCTCACACGCCGCCACTGCCTTACTCCGAGCCTGGCAGCCGTCCAGCACCAACCTTCTCAAGACCTACACACGCAAGGCATCGCTTCTGAGCCCGGGGAAGACCCAGAACACATGTAGCGAAAGGAGCAAAGCCGCAATGAGCCGGTACGTATTTCACCCGGGACGTCGCAAGGTCTTGGCTCAACGGGCAGCAAAATAAGTCACAGCACCTCGCCCCTGGAACCTCGCAAGCTGCTCCCCGGCTTAGTTCTGGCGCATTAGGGACTTAGTGGATTTGATGTCGGTGTGAGGATAAGTGCTTTATTTTTAAGGGGGAGAGAGGCGTCCTGAGTGTGTGATTTTGTGTTAGTGTTAGGCTGTGAAAAGGTTATGTGTGTGTTTCAGGACATGTAACACCCGTCTCCCATCTACCATTTCCCTCTGACCTAACTCTAGCTAACCCCCCTCCCCTCAGTGCCTTTATTTTGTGTTGTGCTAGGCTGTGTTGCATGTGTGTTGGAGGGGGGGAGGAGGATTTTAAGCATAAGTAACACTCATTTCCTACTTACCATTTCCCTCTAACCTCATTCTAACTAAGCCTCCCTTCCTTCAATGCCTTTATTTTGTGTTGTGCTAGGCTGTGTTGCATGTGAGGAGGGAATAGGAGGGTTTTAAACTCATGTAACACTTCTCCTATGCACCATTTCCCTTTAACCTAATTCTAACTAAACCTTCCTTCCCTCAATGTCTTTATTTTGTGTTGTAATGCTGTGTTGTATGTGGGAGGAGGGAAGGGGAGGATTTTAGGCACATGCAACACTCATTTCCTACCTTCCATTTCCCTTTAACCTCATTCTAACTAAACCTCCCTTCCCTCAATGCCTTATTTTGTGTTGTAACGCTGTGTTGTATGTGGGAGGAGGGGAGGGGAGGATTTTAGGCACATGTAACACTCATTTCCTACCATTTCCCTGTGACCTCATTCACACTACCCCCCCCGTCCCCCCTTTCCCCTCAATGCCTTACTCCACACCCCTGAACCCAATAAAACAATACAACGACTGCAATAAACAAATCAGAAAGAACAATCATGACAATAACAATAACGCTAATAATGAGGAGGAGGAAAATGAGTGACTGCGCCGACCGACCACACCAGACACGCGCACAAGACAAACCAGCCAACCAGGGACCGGCCATCCACGTCCACCTGGCCCTTCCTAATTACCTGAGCTTGTGACTTAATCTTCCTTAATTGGACCCGCGGCGCGTAAAACTGTCACTTCAGACCGACGGCAACACGGAGGCAGCGCACGAAACCATGACGGATTCTGACCCACAAGATGATAGAAAAAGACGGGAAGACATGACTTGACGGTGAGTGAGGGAGAGAGAGAGAGGGAAGGAGAGAGGAAGTGAGGGAAGGAAATATAGTGGAGATGAGTGAGAGGAGAAAGGAAGTCAGTGAGTAAGGGAAGTAAAGAGGGAGGGAAATTAAAGAAGACGGAAAGAAATGAGAGAGGAGAGAAAGTGAGAGAAGGAAGGAAAGGAAAGAAGAAAAAAGAGAGGAAGTGAGTGAGGAAAGTAAAGAGGGAGGGAAATTAAAGAAGACGGAAAGAAATGAGAGGAGAGAAAGTGAGAGAAGGAAGGAAAGGAAAGAAGAAAAAAGAGAGGAAGTGAGTGAGGGAAGGAGGCAGAAAATTGAGTTAGTGAGTGGGGAAAGGAGAGGTTAAGTTAGGAAATGAGGGAGGGAGGGAAGGAAGGAGAAAGGAAATGCGTGAGGAGAGAGAACGTTGAGAGATTGAAGGAGACGTGAGGAAGCGAAGGAGTGAGTGGGAATGAATGAGAGAGTGGCTGAATATATTAACCTTGAAAGATGAATGGAGTAAAGGTGAGGGGACAGGTGTATTTGGGGAGGTGAAAGTGAGAGCATGCCAGATGAAGAATGTGAAAGTTAAGATGAAGTGATTGTGAGTTTGATGATGAAGGTGTGTATATGTGTGAGGAAGAGATGGAGTA
>NC_066533.1:12047011-12049511 GCF_024679095.1 Eriocheir sinensis
GCCCAACGAATTACACTGAAACAGAAATAGTGATGATAATACGATTTTTTTAACTAACGAGACAATAACAGGGAGAACATTCTACTGGTGTGTGGAAGCGAGTTGAAAATCCGAGTCTCCGTTGAAGGCTGAAAAGTTCCGGCGCAGGACGTTTATTTTGACAAGCATCGAACCCGCGACCGGAACAGTGAATAATACCCAGATCCGGCAGGGGGGAACCGCTCAGCTGCAGGAGGAGGAGGGGGAAGAGGAAGAATATAGTCAAAACAGGAGGAGGAGGAGAAGGAATGGAGTAATAACAGAAGGAGATGGAGGAATATGGTAACAACAGGAGGAGGAGGAGGAAGAAGAAGAGAAGGAGGAGGAGGAGGAGGAGGAGGAGGGGGAAGAGGAAGAAGATAGTAATAACAGGAGGAGGAGAAGGAATGGAGTAATAACAAGAGAAGGAGAAGGAGGAATACGGTAACAACAGGAGAAGGAGGAGGAGGAAGAGGAGGAAGAGGAGGAGGTGGAATATAGTAATAACAGGAGGAGGAGGAAAATGAATAGAGTAATAAGAGGAGAAGGAGGAGGAGGAGGAATATAGTTACAACAGGAGGAGGAGGAGGAGGAGGAGGAACAGGAGATGAAGGAGGAGGAGGAGGAGGAGGAGGAGAGGTGTGTAACCAACCACCAGCAGCCCAGAGAAAGCATTATTACCAGCTACGTTAGGTGTGTGTGTGTGTGTGTGTGTGTGTGTGTGTGTGTTGCCATCCACTCCCGCTTCCCCTCAAATATTCCCGGGTATCGGTCTCCTATCTCTATCTCTTTCTGGGTCTCGGTCTGGCAAACGTCCCATGGCCTGGTCTCCGCCGCAGCCTCCACTCAACGCAGTCTAATCGCCGTCCTCTCCTACATCTCGTCCCTCACGCCGGTAATAGAAAGGCTCACCGCATTGTTCAAGTTGGCTTACTGACTCGGACTCTCTCTCTATCTCTCTCTCTCTCTACCTACCTACCTCCCTACCTATCTATCTATCTATCCATCCGTCCATCCATCTACCTATCTCTCACGCACACAAATCCACAAACCTCGCATAAAAGCCGGTTAAAAATATCACACCTGTTTCTACTTTACCTTCAACGTGATACGGAGACGCAGTAGACGAAGGCAGGGTCAGTGGCGGCGGCGCTGGGGACTTCGACGGGTGACTCAAGACGCCCGTTCGAGTCCCTTTTCGTCCAACTTTCCTGCAGGGAGATAACGCGACCATTATACCTTGTTGTTTTGCTTTAGCCCCATCTATCAGGCATTCCCACCTACGTATACAAACTCATCTGCGTACCTGTCTCTCTACCTCTCTCTACCTCTCTATCTATCTACCTATCTCTCACACACAGGAAGGCAGACAGATGAAACGGGTCGCAGGCTCCGAGTAATCTGCCTCTCGCTCTCGTGTTATTAATTCGTGAGTGATATGAGACCCAAGAGAAATTCCTCAAGTGCATATTCCTTCGTTTCCGCGGTCCCCCTCCCCCCCCCCCGTTCTCTCAAATGACAAAATGATAATGATAATACGGATGCAGCGGAGATGTTCACGGCGATGTTATTTCAGGTTTGGGGAATGAGAAATCGTAATAATAGTGATGGTGGTGATGATGATGATGATGATGATGGTGATGTTAATAATAATAATAATAATAATAATAATAATAATAATAATAATAATAATAATAATGATAATAATGATGAACACTGAGAAACGAAAGTAATAAGTTAAAGGAAAGGAATGGAGGTAGAAAGATGAAAGAAGAGCAGGTAGAGAAATGAAAGAAAGAAAGAAAGAAAGAAAGAAAGAAAGAAAGAAAGAATGAGAAATAAGAAGAGAGGAAAACGAAAACAAGAAGGGAAGAAGGGAAAACTAAAGAGAAAAAAAAGGTAGACAAGGAAAAGGAAAGCGAAAACATTATACAGAAGAATTATAAAGGAGTAACAAACAGAGAAGATCAAATCAATAGTACAATAAAATAGAAAAAGAGGCGTAATAGAATGAAGGACAAATATAATGTTAGAAATAAGAGGGAATAGAGGAGAAAAAAGAGTGTGAGGGTAAAACTGTGAAAATATATAAAGTTAAGACAAAAGAAGAGGATATAAAAGAAGAAGAAGAAAGAAAGGAGAATGGAAAAACAACCAAACACAAAAAATAAAGTAGGAGAAATAGAGGAGATAAAAAGGAAAAGGAAAGAACAGGGGTGGATAAACAGGATTAATATTGAGAGTTTGGATAAAGGGTGAAAATAAATAAAGTTAAGACAAAAGAAGAGGATATAAAAGAGAAAGAAGAAAGAAAGGAGAATGGAAAAACAACCAAAGACAAAAAATAAGGTTAGAGAAATAGAGGAGATAAAAAGGAAAAGGAAAGAACAGTGGGTGGATAAACAGGATTAATATTAAGAGTTTGGATAAAGGGTGAAAATAAATAAAGTTAAGACAAAAGAAGAGGATATAAAAGAAGAAG
>NC_066533.1:12054511-12077011 GCF_024679095.1 Eriocheir sinensis
TGATAAAGTTAAGTACATGTAAATTGGATATTAGGTCATCATTGTTCAAAATTCAGGGCATGAACTTCCGTTTCTTTGAACTCCTAGAATGCTCAGCGGTTGGGATGTCTCTTTTCAGAATCCAACAGCATTCAGCCATCATGACTGCATCCCAGCGTCCCTGATACCTGGTCTCCATCTCTTTCATGTCTTGATGGAATCTCTCCCACTGCTCGTCGCTCATTGATCCCAGATGAGAATAAGTAATACATTTTGATGCTCAAGTTGCATCCCACAACTCCTACGAAGGCCTTGTCAAATATGTGTAATTGGGCTGCGAAATGTTTTGTAATACGAGCCATATATCTTAAAGTGGTTCATATATTTTTTGCGTAAATGATACCTATAAGAGAACCTGAAGCAAATGTTTCTATACTAATAAAGAGAAGTTTAAAGTAGCTTACATATTATTACAAAATTGCCACTTTGTTGTCGCGTTTTTAGAACATTATATTTCAATTGTTTTTAACGTAATTGATGTTGAGGCATATTTGTTACGTGTTAATTACATACACCATGCAGAATGAGGCGACATAATCATAAAACAACAGCCTACTCATTCACAAGCTCCTGTATTATGTCTAACTCTATTGAATACAGTTTCACTAATTTCAGTTCAAACATTTTTTTCTTGCATTTTTCTCTTTAAGTAATATAAAATTGCTCCAAATATATTATCCTTGGCACTGAGTATGTTAAGTGTAGCATACTGAAACAAAGAAAGGAAAACAAAGCCGATTTATAGTGAGATCCGATCCAGTTTGAGAGAGGTCTAATTATTTACATTTCAATTCCTTATACTTGTTTGTAGGCGAAGCATCGTAAGAGAAAAATTAATAATGACTCGAATATTCCACATAGATAGATAGATAGAAAAAGATAGATAGTGTGTGAAGCAATAGACTATTATTTTATTTTTTAGGCTCCATTGCCAGTAGTACAAGTAATTTCGCAAACAAATACCTGGTTTAAATTGCAGTGAGAGATGTAATAAAATAATATTGTAATGAAATAAAAGAAATCATTACGTTTTTAACTGTACTTTTTATGGCATTTCAGTTTTTTGTGTGTATGTGATGTGAAAGATATTACTACCTCAATTTAATTCCTATAATAATAATAATAATAATAATAATAATAATAATAATAATAATAATAATAATAATAATAATAATAATAATAATAATAATAATAATAATAATAATAACAATAATTTTTTTTTCATCATTACATATAGATAGATAGTGAGATATAGAAAGAAAGAAAGAAAGAAAGAAAGAAAGAAAGAAAGAAAGAAAGAAAGAAAGAAAAAAGAAAAAGAAAAAAAATGAAAGAAAGAAAAAGAAAGAAAAGAAAGAAAGAAAGAAAGAAAGAAAGAAAGACGAAGAAAAAAGATAGATAGATAGATAGATAGATAGATAGTTAGATAGATAGATGAACAAACAGAGAGAGAGACAAAGACAGATAGATAGATAGACATATAAATAGACAGACAGATAGATAGATAGCTTTACATACATCATTAATCATCTATAACAAACCTGTCTCGCCCTGCCTCCCGCCCATGAAGTTATTACGAAAGCTAACAGTCCCCCCGGCAAAGACCCGCGTCCTATCCCCTTCCTTCCCGTTTTCTTCGTGAGGCCCCAAGAAGGACATATTCGGGGGTCACAAAAACTGGAATGGAATCTCTGGACTTCTCCTTTCTCAATCTTTTTACATTGGAAGAGAAGCGGTTGTCATTTTTTTCTTTTTTTTTTCTTTTTTGTTCGATTTTCCGGTTGGTTTGCCTCAGTTTTCATATGTAAACATGATCTGTGTCTCTATCTATCTATCTATCTATCTCTATATCTGTCCCTCTTTATCTATATACATATCTATCTATCTCTTTCTTTTGTGCCCTTGAGCTGTCTCCTTTGTTGTAAAATAAAAAAAATATTTCTAACTAACTCACTAATTCACTCATTCACTCACTAACTATCTATCTATCTACCTGTCTATCTGTATTTCTTTCTCTATCACTCAATCAGTCAGGTGTGGCGGCAGGTGCGTGGGTAATTAGCGTCAGGTGTGAAGTGCTTGGCCACAGACTCAAGTGGAGGGCCAACACGCGCGGCAAAGCAAGCACAGCCTCTCGCCACCTCGGAGCACCGCTGATGAGAATGAACGAGAGGGCCGATGATGTAAGTATTCCTCCTCCTCTTCCTACTCCTCCTCCTCTTCCTGTCTTCTCTCACGCCCTTTCTACATCTTTTCTTTTTTTCTTCTGTCATTTTTTTTCTTTTTTACTGGTAACGGAGGCTTAGCAACAGCAAAATAAGAAGAAAAAGTGAGATGCATATGGGAGGAACAACCACCACTGCTCTTTATGTATAACAAATAATAGGAGTAAGGCGATTTATGTTTCTGTCTTGTTTACTGAAAGAGACAACAATAACAGGAAAATAAGACAAGAAGTGAGAGATTAAAAAATAAAAACCCACGTAACACACCATGCCACTGCACTATATAAGAGAAAAAACGAGGATTAAGCCGATTCATAATGAGATCAGACCCAATTTGCGAGATGCATTTGTTTTTCATATTTATTTCCTTATGCAAGACAACAAGACAGCAAGAAAATAGAGAAATATAAACACATGCAACACACCACCACGCCGCCACTGCCCCGTATACAAGAAACGAACAAAAAGAAGTGAGCTGATTAATATTAGTGAGATTAGATCCAGTTTTAGAGGCGTCTTCATTATTTACATTTCGATTCCTTATACTTCTTTGCAGGGGAAGCTTTGTAAGAGAAAAAAGGTAATGATTCAAATATTCCACTGCTCTATATATGTGTTTTACCTCATATACGAGTTACTTATACACAATACTTATAAAATGATACGGGAAAACAAGAGAAAAGGATTACAAAACGTACCAACGAAGGAGAAAATGAATGAGAACCAACATGAGAGTAAGGGATGTAATGTTTCACTGCGCTAAATAAGGATTACACATGAAGCTCTCGTTAATTATTCAGAGTGATGATAAAAGACAGAGAAACGAGAAAGCGAGGTACCAAAAAACAGAGACGGAGAAGCATCGGGATTATTAAAGGGACGCAGGTGCTTGTGTGTGTGTGTGTGTGTGTGTGTGTGTGTGTGTGTGTGTGTGTGTGTGTGTGTGTGTGTGTGTGTGTGTGTGTGTGTGTGTGTGTGTGTGTGTGTGTGTGTGTGTGTGTGTGTGTGTGTTGCAAAAAAAAATTGGAGAGTCTACAGGTCTCTCGCTCTCACTCTCTCCTCTCCTCTCTCTCTCTCTAATTGACTTCACCCAGTTCTGTTCCTTTTCATCCTCCTCATCTTCCTCCTCCTCCTCCTTCTCCTCTAATTATCGTTCTTCTTTTCTTGATGTTCTCTTGTTTTCCACGAACTCTCTTTCTGCGCCTTTTATTTCCTTCCTCCTTTCTTATCCCGCCTACACGCGTCTCGTCTGTTCCTCCTCCTCCTCCTCCTGCTCCTCCTCCTCCTCCTCCTCCTCCTCCTCTTAATGTGCTGTCAGAAGATATAATATTTGCCAACCTTGCGCCTCACTTTTATATCGTCTCCTCGTCTCCTTCCTTACCCTGTGGCATAGGAAGAGAAGAGGAGGAAACGAAAGGGAGGAGGGAAGGAAGGAGGGAAGCAAGGCATTCACGAGAGATAACGAGGAATTAAGGAGGGAAATAAAGGAGGATAGGAATGAAAGAAGGAAAACAGGAGAAAATGGACAGGAGGAATGGGACAGAAGGCGACGAAGAGAGAGCGAGAGTGAGAGAGGGAGAAGGGGGTCGTGGGTCTCAGTTAAGGGATGCGTGGTCTGTGAGGACGGTCCATCACACCACAACTTCTGGAATGAGAGTTATGAGGCCGCGGCGGTGCTTCGGAGGCCACCTGTAACTCTACGCCTCGCCTGCAGCACCAAGAGGAGGCGGGAAAGGCGGGGGAGGAGGCGGGGAAGGCGTCGCTGCCCGCCCGTCCACCTCAGTTAGCGGGAGACTTATGGTTAGTGCGGGCCGGCCAGGGAGGAGCGGGCTGGGTGACGTGGCGCGTAATAGATACGTCCCCCACGCAGGACTTGGCCTACCGCACGGATTTACGAGAGTTTGGGTGTTTGTGTTCGGCCCGTGAGGCGAATGAGCGATGCCGGCCAGGGTCAAGGAACGGCCCCGCTGTAGGAAGAGGAGTGGATAGGTAAATAGATAAATTGGATAGTAATTGACAAAAGGTAGATAGATAGATAGATAGGTAGGTAGATAAATAGACAGAGGTACCGATTGATGGGAGGATAGACAGATAGATGTATAGTGACTGAGGGAAGTTAGATAAAAAGATAGACAGACACTATTACACAATCATTGACTTCATGATTACACTGTACATCATTATTACATTACAGAATTACGCTAATCTTAAACACCTTTGCAGCTCTCCTCGAAAACACCTCAGTGGCCAACGATGTAAACGAAGGGATAGGCCTCACTTTTCCTCCTCCTCCTCGTTTCTAGTCAGCTAAGGAGGGTTTCCTATGGCTTACAACTTTCAGAATAATACCGAGGAAATTTGTAAACTTCCGACATTGTTTACCTTCACTAGTACGCCCCTGGACTGCTACTAGGAGGCGGTAGAGATAGCAGGAAGCGGTGGTAGGGTTGGTGCGTTACTCTACTACTTCCTAGAGATGGTTTAACACGACCTCTGCACCTTGAACGGGAGGAATAAATCATGAAAACCCAGTTAATCTTTCCCTCTATGACCAGGACCAGAACCATAGAATAAAAAAGCTTGGCCAAACATCACCATAACCACCCGAAATTGACCTCTCTTTTGGCTACTCTTTACTGTTATCTATTGTGGGAGCGGCGAGTAGCGGCCTCTTTTACTGTACTCTTTTTGTTGCCCTTGAGCCGTGTCCTTTGATGTAAAAAAAAAAAGAGCATCGGAAATTTAAATTGGTGTTGAGATAATAGTGTTTTGTTGTGTTCTTGGTATTTCTTTGGGATCATGACCATACCTCGAGCACAACAAAAACACCATTGTATCAACATCAATTTGAATTCGCGCGGCCTTTTTATAACATGGCGGCTGTGATGGAGTCAGCTAAACTCCTTTAGACTTAACCCGGTAGCTGCAGGGATCATGTTTCTTAAGGGCCCCACTAAGCGAGAAAAATGAGAAAAAATCATCACTCGCGCAAACCATTTCATAATATATATCAACGCATTTGTGATCAGTTTATGCATCATCTATTTTGGGGGTTTTATATCATGGCAAAAATTTGGACCGTCGGATTCGCTGGTACATGGTAAAGCCACAGATTTGGCCCGTCGCTGCTACCGGGTTAATTCGAATTTCACCACTTTATTCTATGCTTTTTTTATATGCTTCTGACTCGCACTACACTAACACACATTGCCACGCTGATACACCCCTCGGCCATTCCCTTCACAAGCCTTTTACGTCCCCTCCCTCTCCCACGCTCCGCCCTCGCCGCCACAGACCCACAACGAGACATGTATAGCGCGGCCACCAGGGGGATTCAGCTCTCTATTTAGCATCCATTTAGTGTATTCAATAAACCGCTTAATTACGGTCATTAAGGTCACCTCTGATGGACCATTGACGCGCCGTGCCAGACTAAAGAGCAGGTCGATCTGTCTGTCTGTGTGACTCTCTCTCTCTCTCTCTTTCCATATATGCTTACTTATCAAATCGTAAATGTTCCCATCAGAATTTTATTTTATTTTTATCTATCAGTGTATCTCTCTGTATCTCTCTCTCACTCCCCTCCCTTGCCACACGCTGATTTCCACAAACACTAAACCAAACATTTTTGCGAATAGCAAATATATGCATGTGTATTTACTGATCGATGCCTATCTAACCCCTATTCATGCAACATAGAGAGAGAGAGAGAGAGAGAGAGAGAGAGAGAGAGAGAGAGAGAGAGAGAGAGAGAGAGAGAGAGAGAGAGAGAGAGAGAGAGAGAGAGAGAGAGAGAGAGAGAGAGAGAGAGAGAGAGAGAGAGAGAGAGAGAGAGAGAGAGAGAGAGAGAGAGAGAGAGAGAGAGAGTGTGTGTGTGTGTGTGTGTGTGAGGGGGTGATGTATGGCTGGCTTGGCCCATGCTGCCCCCCGGTGCTCCTCTTGACCGAAGTAGCTGAAGGTTGGTTGAAGGTCTGGGTAGCAAGTGGGAATTCTACGATGGCTTGAAGAACCGCCTCCTCGTAGTAGTAGTAGTAGTAGTTTAGTACTAGTAGTAAAGTAGTAGTAATAGTAGTGAAGTAGTAATAGCAATAGTAGTAGTAGTAGTCGTAGCAGTAGTATTTTTTATAGTAATGATTGTTGTAGTAGCTCAGATAAGATAAGGGTAAGTAATAAAAAGCAAGAAGAGATAACTAAAAGAAATTCCTCCAGTTATACGAAAAACAATGACGAAATTAGAGCCAAAGATATAACAGGAGAAAGAAAAAATGGAAAAGGAGAGGGATAGGGAAGAGGAAGAGATGGAGGAGGAGGTGAAGGAGGGGAGGAGGAGGAGGAGGAGGAGGAGGAGGAAGAGTAGGAGGAGCTGGGCGGCCGCGACAAATCTGAGCGGTCCCTGAACTGCGCATCACCGCCTTGCAAGCTTGTGGCGGCGAGGCGAGTCATGGCACGGAGGACACACCCGGAGGACCCTCGGCTCGGACCCTCAAGACAGCTGTCGGAGGGTGAACGTGGACGCTTCCCTCCCGTGTCACAAACATCATCAAGACGATCCAAACACCCCCTCCCTGCTTTCCCCTCCTCCCTGCTTCGCCCCTCCCTTCCTCCTCTCCTTCCAGCCGCCTCCGAGCCCCTCAAAAGATCGGCAGCGACTCGTGTCAGGAATACCAATGAGCGTTGCACTCCAGTTCACGCCAGAGCCGCGCCGGGAGTGAAAAACGGCGCGCAAAAGTGAGGAAGACAAACGCGGCGAAGAATGCACAAGGGAAAGTGAGCAGACGAGAAAATTGGTGTTTGTTGATTGAATATTCATGCGAAGGCGACTAAAGGGGGAGGAATCAGGGCGAGCTGGAGCTGAAGGCGAGGAGCTGAACCTACCAAAGACCTTTCCCTAAGAACAGAATAGAGGGAGTAGAGCGCCCAGACAGATTAGCACGAGAACGAATAGAAGGAGGCGGCCAAAGAGGAATAAATGAAGGGCGAGACGAAGCATGTGGCGACCAGCTGGGCCTAACAAACACACTCACTGAGAACGGAGTACACAGAGATGAACAGGAAAGGGAAAGGAAAGTGTAGAAATAGCAGCCAGGACCATTTCTTTGACCTCCTTTAAGCACCTTTTAGGCTAGAGGAGACAAAATCCAGGGTGTTTTAGGGCACGGGGAGGAAGGAAAAGGACAGAAAAGGAAGAAGCAAGGCGAAGGGAAGCGGAAAACGAAGGAAAAAGGAAAAAGGACGAAAGTGAAACAGATGAACGACAAGACAAAGCTCAGGGCGAGGAACTGAGGCTCCCTTCATCACTCGAAGAGGAAGGAAGTCAGACGCTGGGCAAATAAACACCGAAAAACAAGTAAGAGCCGTCCCCATGTGGCAGTCTCCGCACGTCAGCAGCCTGCACACACATGACACCCGGAGGCACTCTACGCAAGACGCCACGGCCTGATCATGTGCTGGACTCGTGACCGCAATACCACTGACATTCCTTAACACGCACACACAAACACAAACACATAGCGAGCGCCGGGAGAGGGCAAGACACGCCAGGGGGGAAGAGAAAACTAAATATATACTCCGAGGAAGCAAGAGGAGCGTCATAAAAGTTGTAGCTTCATATAACCGCTGAATGAGAAGCCTGAATGGAGACTCTTTATTAGTGTGGATGACGTTCCTGTTCAATCTGTGTGCTTGTTGGAATGATCTCATCTCGGGGATATTGAGAAGAAAGAGGAAGAAGAAGAGGAAGAAGTGGAGGAGGAGGAAGGAGAGGAGGAGGAGGAGGATAGACTACGCGTGGCCCGGAAAAACATTGAATTAAGTTGCCAATCATGGAATCAATTAAGAGGCCTGGGAAGGGTAATGAAGGGAAGAGAAATGAAGGGAAGAGACGGATGGGAAACTAAAGAGGAGGAAGAGAAATGGAAGGGAAAGGAAGAGGTAATAAGGGAAGGAAAAGAAGGGAGAGGACTGGAAGAAACGGTTAGGAAGCATAAGAAAAGGAAGGAAATTTAAGGAAAGGAAAGGAAAGGAAGGCAGGGGAAGGGAAGGACTGGGAAGGGAAGGAAAGGAAAGGAAAGGAAAGGAAAGGAAAGGAAGGGAGGGGAAGGGAAGGGAAGGGAAGGGAAGGAAAGGAAAGGAAAGGAAAGGAAAGGAAAGGAAAGGAAGGGAGGGGAGGGGAAGGGAAGGGAAGGGAAGAAAAGAAATGGAAACGAACGGAAAGGAAAGGGAAGGAAATGAAAAGAAGTGGAAGGAAAAGGAAAAAGGGAAAGGAGAGAAAATGAACTAAAATTAAATGAAATGGTAGGAAAGTAAAGTACAGGGAATGAAAAGAGAGACAAGAAAAGGAATGAAAAAGGAAATGGGAAGTATCTTGTGTTATTCTTTCTTCCTCTTCCTCCCTCCCTCCTTCCCTCCACCTCCTCCTAACTCACATAGACTCTCTTCCTTCCCTCCGTCCTCCTCCTCCTCCTCCTCCTCCTCCTCCTCCTCCTCCTCCCTCTCCTCCTTCCTCTCAATGTCGTCTGTGAATTCCCTTTCTGTGTGGGAGCGCCAATTCAAGTTTTAATAAAGGTGGTGGTGGTGGTGCTGGCGGTGGTGGTTTGGCGACAGTGGCGGTGATGGTGGTGATATTGGTGGTAGTGGTGGTGGTGGTGAGAGCTGATATTGGTGGTGGTTGTAGTGGTGGAGAAGATATCGGTGGTGGGTGTGGTGGTGGTGGTGAAATTCGAGATTATATTGGTGGTGGCAGGAGCTGTGATAGTGGTGGTGGTGGTGATGGTGGTGGTGGTGATGATGGTGGTGGTGGTGGTGATGGTGGTGGTGGTGGTGGTGATGGTGGTGGTGGTCAGAACTAGTCCACGGGATAATCTCTTGCCGGACAAATTAAAACAGGAATGAAAAAAACTAAATGAAACCTCTTTTATATGTATTTTTATAGCGCGGTGAAATCCATCCGTCCATACATCCGCCTCTTCATTTATTACGCGCCCGTTGCCTGCATACACGACCCGCCCGCAATACTTTTTTTTCTGTGTTTTACTTTGCGTTCCGTTTTTCATCGCAATCCACTTGATGACACGAAATATTTCCACTCCAGGCCCGTTTACATGCAGCCAGCCCGACACCACCACCACCACCACCACGACCACCACGACCACCACGACCACCACGACCACCACCACCACTACATCAAACAACAACAACAACGCTGAACAAAACTAGATACAACACCACCAACCATTACAACAACATCAACAACAGCAACAACTAGACTTTTTTTGCGCTGTCCAACTTTCTGATGCAAGAGCTAACCAGTATCTTCATTCTTTCATCCTCTTCACTGGTAAACACTTTAATATTAACTATTTTTATGCATTCTTTTTCTAATAGAGGCGCCGAAACACTTGAGTAAAACCTATTAAAAGGGCGGAAGCTAAATTAATAGTTATCCCAGAACCTTAGTATTGAGAGGAAAACCTTCGTGTAGAATCGCTCCCGAGGACAGACACAAAAAACTCTTGGGGAAAGTCGTACAATTTCGGGTTGAGGCAAAACAGGACGTGCCTACTACTACCTCTCTCCCCCTTCCTCCCCTCCCCTCGCTCCTCTCTTTTTGTCCAGCTGTGTTGGAGGCAATCACGGTAATGTCACACACACGCATACACACACACACACACACACACACACACACACACACACACACACACACACACACACACACACACACACACACACACACACACACACACACACACACACACACACACACACACACAATGCATAGTGGAGCACAACGAGGCCCTGGTCAGCACGCAACCTGGCCACTCATGCGTCTCGTTCCCCTCACCAGCCAACTAAACAGCCAGCCAGTCAGCCAGCCCTCACATAGCCAGTCAGCCAGCCACTCACACACACACACATCCACCCAATCACACAGCTATCCACCCAACCAGTTATCTAGTCAGTCAACCAATCAGTCACCCAGCTATCCACCCAGCCAGTCACCCAGCCAGTCTGTCAGCCGGTCCAAGTCGATGACCAAAATCAACGAGTGAAATAGCTTGCTGGTTTTCTCCCGCTCTCACATGCAGGCAGAGAATGGGAAGAGGGAGAGGGGGGAGAGAGGAACTAAAAAGAGAGAGAGAGAGAGAGAGAAGAAAAAAATAAGTAAAAACAGGCTTTGAAGAGGAAAGAAAGACATGGAAGGAACGAGAGTGGTGGGAGAGAGGAAGAAGGAGAGGAGAGGGAAGAGGGAAGGAAAGGAAGGAGGGGGCTTATGTTAACAGTCTGAAGGGTCGTGGGAAGCATGCGTGGCTGGAAGGGAAGGAGGGAGGGGAAGGGAGAGGAGGAAGGGGGAAGTTGAAGGGCTCGTTGAGGGCACAGCGACTTTCAGGCTCACCGTGACCAGCCTTTAATTGCTCGGCTCAACACGTGACCGACTTTCCCTCAAACCCCCTCTCGTGGCCGCCGAACACACGATGCTACGGTGACAAGGGAAAACCCGAACATACATAGACAGAGATAGATACATACGCACATAGATGGATAGATAGATAGAGGTAAAGAGACAAAGATAAACAAACAAATAGACAAGATAAACCGAAACGAATATAGACAGATGAATAGGTAGATAGATGGATAGACAGAGATAGATACATACACGCATAGATGGATAGATAGATAGAGGTAGAGAGACAAAGATAAACAAACAAATAGACAAGATAAACCGAAACGAATATAGACAGATGAATAGGTAGATAGATGGATAGACAGAGATAGATACATACACACATAGATGGACAGATAGGCAGAGGTAGAGAGACAAAGGTAAACAAACAACTAGACAAGATAGACAGATGCTTAGGTAGATAGATGGATAGACAGAGATATAGACATGTAAGTAGATAAGTAAGCAGATAGATGGATAGCTAGAGACAAAGATAAAAACTGAAGTACATAATAAGATAAACAAGTAGGAAGATAGACAGGTGCTATATAGATAAATAAACAAAGAGATAGACAGGTTAAGCATATAGACAGATAAAGATAAAAAAAGAAAGGCAACTGGCAAAAGAAAACTAGAAATAGATGGAGAGGTAGATGAATAGAAAGATACGGAGCAATAGACAAATCCAACATCCATCAGCAGGTAGACAGAAAGAGTTAGAAATAGAAAGGTATATGGGAAAAATATTGATAGACAGATAGATGGATAGACAGAGATATAGAGAGCAATAGACAAAGGCATCATCCAACTCTTCAACATTTCACTCTCATTATTTTTTTCTCCTCGTTTCTGATTCTTTCCTTCCCTCCTCTCCCCGCGGCAGCCCTTGAGCGCCCATACGTCTGGCTGCCGCGGAGATAAAGGGAGGGAGAAAGAAAAGAATGGGAGAGAGTAATGGCCGAGAATCAGGGAAGGAAAGAGAAGGATTTGAGAGAGAGAGAGAGAGTTATCTTAGGGGGAATCCAAAATCAGGTTCACGCATCAAGAAGGGAAGATGTTTTGGTCGAGTAAATATGAAAACAAACAAGCCGCTGTTATCTGAATAAACATTGCTCACCCTTCTCCTCCTTTTCCTCCTCCCGCTCCTCCTACTCCTACTTCTACTCCTCCTCCTCCTCCTGCCTAGCTAGTTTCATCTACTCTAATCTACTCCAGTGTTGGTTTTCTCGATCCAGTGATGGCAGACTTACTTAAACACGAATCTTAGATCAACACAAGAATTCGGCCAAAGGGGAAACACGGGGAGATGGGAACAAAACACACACACACGCACACGCACACGCGCGCACACACACACACACACACACACACACACACACACACACACACACACACACTCTCTCTCTCTCTCTCTCTCTCTCTCTCTCTCTCTCTCTCTCTCTCTCTCTCTCTCTCTCTCTCTCTCTCTCTCTCTCTCTCTCTCTCTCTCTCTCTCTCTCCGTAACACACCACAAAATAGAGCTACAGGGACGTGATACCCCCCCAAAATTATGCCTCTATTAAATTAAGCTTCCACTAACGCTCTAATGATTCCCTTCTCCCCCTCTGAGCCATTCTGGACACTAATAATTCGACTTGCATTCCGATAACGGCGAGGATGAATGTATCTTTAATCCCGTAGTTTTCAGGGCTTTACTTTTCATTCCATTTCGCCCAACCAGTCGGCCAGCGCGTGCCCATTCAGTCCCAGTTTACGCCACGCCGAGTTTTCTATGGGTGTGGAGTGTTGCACCGCGCCAGCCACAGAGGGAGAGGGAGGGAGAGGGGGAGAGGGAGGGAGGGACCGAGAAGCATCAGTGTTGTCAGCCGTGTTGGTCTTCTTCGTCATCATCATCAGCATCATCAGCATGTCATTACGAGTCCACTGCATGACAAAGGTTTCTTCTATCTCTCTCTCAACGACTGCCACTTCTCTATCTCCCTCCCTCTCTCCCACTCTCGCTCGCAGTCTCTCTCGCTCTCTGATTGATGTAAGTGCACTCTCTTATGTTTTGGTAAAGATTCTAATTCTATCACTCTTCCTCCACCACACATGAACTCCACGGATCCATCACTACTATTTTCATTACCATCATCACCACCACCACCACTACGATTTCAACCACCACCGCTTGGAAATTCTACGGAACTATCATTACATTTTTCACTACTACCAAAAACATAGATAGTGCACTCTCTATGTTTTGGTAAAGATTCTAATTCTGTCACTCCACCACCACCACCACCACCATCACCACACATGAACTCCACGGACCCATCACTACTATTTTCACTACCACCATCACCACCACCACCACTATTTCAACCACCACCGCTTGGAAATTCTACGGAACTATCATTACATTTTTCACTACTACCAAAAACATAGATAGTGCACTCTCAATGTTTTGGCAAAGATTCTAATTCTATCACTCCACCACCACCACCATCACCACACATGAACTCTACGGACCCATCACTACTATTTTCACTACCACCATCACCACCACCACCACCATTTCAACCACCACCGCTTGGAAATTCCACGGAACTATCATTATATTTTCCACTACTGCCACCTCCACCACTAGCAACAACAGCAAGTACAAAACCAACAACACCACCACCAACAACAACAACAAAACCAAAAACAACACAATCATCACCGCGCGGAAACTCTACGGAACGATCACTACTGTTTTCACTACCTCCACACTACCACCACCACCACCACCACCACCATTGTCATCACCATATTCCACCACCATAGTCCTCCCATACCCTTTATTATGCACCACCGCCCCCATTACCACCTCGCCCTGCCTTTCATTAGCATTCCACTCCGGCCACTCTCCATTCCACTCTACATTCTCCTTCATTCCATTATTCCCTCCCCTACATTTGATCTCATTCCCTAAATTCTAAACTTCTACCTCCCTGCATGTTCTACTTATCTATTAATATTACCCTTAGCGTCATTTTCCACCCTTTAGCACATGTACCAACCTTAATATTGCACTTTCCGGCTCCCATTTACCCCTTAACATATTTTTCACCTTAAATATTCATCTACCTGTCTGTCTGTCTGTCTGTCTGTCTTTTCTTCTGCCTCCATGACTATATAGCTGTTTACTTGACTGTATATTAATCTTTCATCCTGTTCGTCTTTCTATCTACCTCTCTGTCTCTCTGTATGTCGGTCTGTTCACTTGTCTATCCGTCTATGAATGTTAATATTTCTGTCTATAACCCTGTTTGTCCGTTTGTCTGTCTGTCCTTCTGCATGTTTGTCTGTGTCTGTCCGTCTGTCTGTCCTCTCTCTATATATGTGTGTCAAGACGCCTCGTGGAGTAAAGAAGTGGGAATCAGGAATCAATAATGGAGGAGGCGTAGGTGCCGGGAGATAACACGTCCGGCCGCGCCTTATCAAGACTCCACCGTGGAAAGACCTGGGGAGGAAGTCTGCGGGAAGGGAGGGAGAGAAAGAAAGGGAGGGAGAGAGGGAAGAGGAGTGGGAGGAAAGGAGGAAAAGGAAGGGAGGGAAGGAGGGAGAGGGGGAAAAGGAGTGGGAGGAAAGGAGGAAAAGGAAGGGAGGGAAGAAAGAAGAGGAGGAAAGGAGGAAAAGGAAGGGAGGGAAGGAGGGACAGTGGGAGGTAAAGGGAAAGGGAGGGAGGGAAGGAAAAAGAGGAGGAGAGAAAGGAAGCAGAAAGGAGAGAAAAGTGGAAAGAAAGAGGTAAGGGGAATGAGGGAGGAAAGAAGAGTAGGAGGAAATGGGGAAAAGGAAGGGAGGGAAGAAAGAAGAGCCGGAGTAAAGAAAGATGGGAAAGGATGTTAGTGAGACCCTCTCCCACTCCTTCTCTCCCTCCACAGCCTCCCTCCACTACCTCGTTGCCTCATCTCCCGCCCAGCATCCCAATAGCGCCAAAATGAAGACGGAACATACGAAGACCCTCCAACCTTCCTTTATCTCTACTCTCTACTCGAGGCTCCCTTCTCCTTATCTTCACTATCATCATCATTATCTTCTCCAATTACTCGAACTTCTACTCCTAATTATGCTTCTTCTTCTGTCACTTTTGTTACTTCTTCTACTTTTGTTCGTCTTCTTCCTCCTCCTCCTCCTCCTCCTCCTCCTCTTCCTCGTCATTATTTTCTCCAGTTTCCTGTTTCGTTCCTTCGTCTTGTCTTCCCCTCAATTACTTCTTCTTCTTCTCTCTCTTTTTCCTCCACCTTCTCTTCCTCCCCTTCGTCATTAATTTCTCCCTTTTCTTATTCCGCTCTTACTTCTATTATTCCTTACAATTACTTCCGCTTCTTCGTCTCTCTCTTTTTCCTCTTCCTCCTCCTCCTCCTCCTCCTCTGTTCCTACTCCTTCCTAAAGCCTGCAGTTAGATTTGATTTCACCGTCGGTCTGCATCCTTCCCCTGTGACTGGCAAAGCAAAATAAAAGACTCCACGGTCCCGCCTCGCACCTCCCTTCTCTCTCTGCCTGTCGCGCGGTAATCTGTTTAGAGTCGTTCACAGAGGAGGGCGGTGCGGGTCACGAAGGGTTTACGAGTGCTGTGAGGGAGGGCGCGAGCCAGGCTGAACACTGACCATTCTAATTCAATAACCTTCCATCAACTGGCGTGCGGGAGGGAGACAAACACACACATACCCACCTACACACACACACACACACACACACACACACACACACACACACACACACACACACACACACCTTAGTACTTCTGTTTACATAGGCTCTCGTAGGAGTTTGGATGTTTACCGTGAGTGCTTTCATGACCCCGACGGTAGATGATCAAGGTCACTACGCCATGAACGGGGAAAACACGGACGAGAACATGTCTTATCCTCTACGTGGCCATCAAAAATAGGAGTGACATGACGTTTGATCGTTTGAAAATACGCGAAGAGATGAGTGCGCACAATAGGAGCACAAAACGAGAAGCGAACATTAACGATTGGGGTGTGTTTATAACGAGCGCCCCGCAGTCCGTTTTCCCTCCCGTTGCGCCGCCCTGCTTAGAGTGTGTGTACCTATAGTCGTAATTATACACTTTTTTGCGCCAGCCGTGTTATTTCAGCGCCGGGGGGCAAAAATAAACAGACGGGGATTAAAGGTGTGAGCGGCATGTCCACTTGTGCGATCCGTGATGCTGATGGTGATGAAAAAAAATGAATAGAGACAAAAATGGAATGTAAACTTCTCTCATTTGCTCTATTTTTTTACATTTCTAACTATTTATCATCTGTATCTGTCTATCTGTCTACCTATCTATCTATCTATTTATCTATCTATCTATCTATCTGTCTACCTATCTATCTATCTATTTATCTATCTATTTGTCTATCTGTCTACCTATCTATCTATCTATTTATCTATCTATCTGTCTATCTGTCTACCTATCTATCTATCTATTTATCTATCTATCTGTCTATCTGTCTACCTTTCAATATACCAATCAATCAATCAATAAATAAATTAATAATATGTCTGTCTATCTGTCTACCTACCTACCTACCTATCAATTTATCTATCTATCTATTTATCTATCTATCTATATCATAAATACAAAAGAAATGACGCTAAAATGAAGGTCGCTTATTTTACGTTTTCTTCTAATCTTTTTCATGATATACTTTTCTTTTCCTTTGACAGCGCGCCCAACACAAGGGAAAACACGCCAAGAATGATATATATAAAATAACTCCGCTTTCGCTCTCTCTCTCTCTCTCTCTCTCTCTCTCTCTCTCTCTCTCTCTCTCTCTCTCTCTCTCTCTCTCTCTCTCTCTCTCTCTCTCTCTCTCTCTCTCTCTCTCTCTCTCTCTCTCTCTCTCTCTCTCTCTCTCTCTCTCTCTCTCTCTCTCTCTCTCTCTCTCTCTCTCTCTCTCTCTCTCTCTCTCTCTCTCTTTTCTTTCATTATTTTTCTTTCTTTCTTTCTCGCTTTCTTTATTACCTCCGTTTTCTTTATGCTGTCTCTCGTGGGGCACTTTTTTTTCTTTTCCATTTTCCTTCTCTTCTTTTCTCTTCTCTTCGCGTTCCAGAAAATAAAGAAAAAAATTACTTGTTTTGAAAAGCGACGAAGCGGTTCTGTTTTCTTTCTTTTCTCTTTCTTCTTCCGTTTCTGTTTTGATCTTGTTTTGTTTCCGCGTCTCTCTCTCTCTCTCTCTCTGTCTATCTGTCCCTTTCTATAAATATCTCGCTATCTCTCTATTTCACTATCTATCAATATCACTATCTACATCTATATCAATCTCTATCTGTCTCTGTCTCTGTCTATCTAACTATCTATTTCCATTTATATCTATCTGTTCTCTCTGCCTGTTTGTCTGTCTGTCTGCCTGTCTGTCTGTCTGTCTATCTGTGTGTCTGTCTGTCTCTCTGTCTGTCTGTCTGCCTGTCTGTCTGTCTTTCTATCTGTCTATCTGTCTGTCTGTCTATATGTGTGTCTGTCTGTCTGTCTGTCTGTCTGTCTGTCTGTCGGTCTGTCAGTCGGTCGGTCTATCTATCTGTCTGTCTATCTATTTATCTATCTATCAATCTATCTATCTATCTATCTATCTATCTGTCTGTATATCTGCCTAAAGCTACTTATCTATCTGTCTATCTCTCTCTTGCTCTATCTATCTGTCTGTCTCTCTCTCTATCTATCTATCTCTCTGTCTCCCGGTGAGTACATTTTTTCCTCCAACCTTTTCTTTTCCTCACGTTCGAGATCCCGAGGAAAAAAAATTGTGTTAGTTATTGTCGACGAGAGCAAAAAAAAAATATATATATATTCCATGCTCGGTTTCCTGCAGCAGCGCCTTTTGTTTTGTCTGCACGGTGTTTTTCGGGCGTTATTTTTGTGTTAGTGTGTGTGTGTGTGTGTGTGTGTGTGTGTGTGTGTGTGTGTGTGTCAGTGTGTGTGTCTGTGAGTGTTTGTCCTTTGTTGCTGGCTGTTTATTGCGCTCACCTTGAAAAAAATATATTACAGATAGTCTAGTGATGTTTAAGACTGCAAGTTTAATTAGTCTGACCCAGTTTTTTTCTATGCTGTTGTTGTTGTTGTTGTTGTAGTCGCAGTAGTAGTAGTAGTAGTAGTAGTAGTAGTAGTAGTAGTCACTTAAGATACATAAGTTAATAGTTAATGATATGTAAGGTAGATTATGGGGTTTACAGCTTCCTCTCTCCTTTGTTCTCTCTCTCTCTCTCTCTCTCTCTCTCTCTCTCTCTCTCTCTCTCTCTCTCTCTCTCTCTCTCTCTCTCTCTCTCTCTCTCTCTCTCTCTCTCTCTCTCTCTCTCTCTCTCTCTCTCTCTCTCTCTCTCTCTCTCTCTCTCTCTCTCTCTCTCTCTCTCTCTCTCTCTCTCAATCTTTCTTTTCTTCTACCTTCTCCTATTCCCAACCACAGTCACTTTCTTTCTTTCTCTTTTTTTCTCTCTCTCACTTTCTCTCCTTTATCGGATTTCATTTATTTTTCTCCTTTGTTTGGTGTCTCTTTCTCTCTCTCTCTTTCTTTCTTTGTTCCCTTCTACTTTCCCCTCTTTCTAACCACAGCTATTTCCTCTCTCTTATATCTTTCGCCTTTCTCTATTCTCCTCTCTCTCTCCCTCTCTCTCTTTCTCCCTCTCTATGCAATTCTACTCTTTCTTTGTTATTTCTTTGTTCTCATTTTCTTCTTCGTTTCTATTCTTTCTTCTTCTTTTTTTCTCTTTCTCTTTCTCTTTCTTCTTTTTCTTTCTCTTCTTCTTCTTCTTCTTCTTCTTCTTCTTCTTCTTCTTCTTCTTCTTCTTCTTCTTTTTTCTTCCGAGTCACAGTTATTCTCCTCCTCCCCTCCATCTTCTCTTTCTTTACATTCTTCTCTTCCTATCTCTCTTTCTCTCTCTCTCACTTCCCTCTTCCTTCCTTCCTTCCTTCCCTCCCTCCCTCCCTCACACATTACACCTCCTTCATTTTATCGTTTCCTTTGTCTTTCTTCCCTTTTCTTTTTACTACTTCTTTTCCCTCGTTTTCTTTTCCTCATCTCCGTCTCTCACACTGCACGTCTCGTTTTTTTTTCGTTTTTTTTTTTTTCTTTCTCTCTAATATTTTCTCTCAATTTCCTCTGCACTTTCTCCTCTCTCGAAATCCCACAAACTTTTCTGTTATTATTTTTTGGGTAATTCTTTCCTATTATACTTTCTACCATTCGTATTTTCTTACCATATTTATCTATCTACCTACCTATCTATCTATCTATCTATATGTCTAATTATTTATTCATAACCCTCTATCTATCTATCTATTCATGTATTTATTTATATTTCTGTCCCTCTCTCCCCAGCGAATATCATATTTAAAAAGGCTGTTTTCATACGCTTACAGGATTAAAAAATATATATTAATACATTAGATAAGTTTAGCCCTTTACAAATTACCCTTTTTTTTCTTTCGCTCCCTTTCCCTCTTTCTCTCTCTCTCTCTAGTGTAAGGCGCTGATAAAAGATGGGATCCTCTTTCTTTTCCTCCCTTCCTTCCCTCCTTCTTTTTTTCCTTCCTGCTGTTCCTTATTGCCTCGCTTCGTCCTCACTTCACTTCCTCTCTTTGGCATGGAATGAGATTGCACCTGGATTAATTAAGCTGTCTGTTCAGGTGGAAATTAACACTAGGGGGGATGACTAACTTTCGCTCTCTAAGGCTTTTTTTTTTATTTATCTTTATCGTCAATCCCGAGTTTATTTTTCCTGAAGTTTTGTTTTCGTTAATGGTATTCTCTCTCTCTCTCTCTCTCTCTCTCTCTCTCTCTCTCTCTCTCTCTCTCTCTCTCTCTCTCTCTCTCTCTCTCTCTCTCTCTCTCTCTCTCTCTCTCTCTCTCTCTCTCTCTCTCTCTCTCTCTCTCTCTCTCTCTCTCTCTCTCTCTCTCTCTCTCTCTCTCTCTCTCTCTCTCTCTCTCTCTCTCTCTCTCTCTCTCTCTCTCTCTCTCTCTCTCTCTCTCTCTCTCTCTCTCTCTCTTCAATTAAGCAAGTTTTTCCCTCCTTCCGTAAACATGTCCAGTACACACACACACACACACACACACACACACACACACACACACACACACACACACACACACACACACACACACACTCACACACGTCTGGAAGAGGAAAAAAACAAAAATAAAAACAAGCCGCATTTTTTCACACCTGCCGCCTGAACACGTGCCAGATCTCTTTCCTTTTTTCTTCACTCAGGTTTGTTTATCTTACCTGGTGTTAGACGAGGGCCATTGAGAACACCTGAGGCTCGAGTCTTTACCATTTACTCACGCACTCACTCACCGCTCCCTCCCTTTCATCCTCTTTCCCCACCCTCCACTGCCTCTCCTCTTCCTCACCTCCCCCCTCTACACTCTACATCCTTCCTCAGTCCTTCACTCCCTTCCTCTGTCATGGTATCTCTCTCCTTTCCTCTCCTTTCTTTCCCTTTTTTTTCTCTTCTTCCCTTTCTCTCTTGCACTCTCTCCCCTTCATTGCCTAATCTTCCACTCCCTCCCTCTGTCATGGTATCTCTTTCTTCTCTCTTTCCTCCGTTCCTTCTCCCCTTTCTCTCCCCCTCCATGTCTTTGCCCAATCTTCCACTCCCTCCCTCCCGCTGTCACGGTATTCCCTTCCCCTCTCCACCTCTTTCCCTTCTCCCACTCTCTTCTCCCTATTTTTCTCCCTCTCCCACCCTCTACTCTCCCCCCCACCCGTGGCCCATGTCGGCACGTAATAAGAGCAAGGCAACTCGTGGTCTCAAAACGGACTGGAGCAATAACGCCGCGGCCCCGCAGATGTTTATTCAAATGTTTCCTGTTCCGTGCACCGCGCCATGAAATATACCTGCCTGCCACCCCGCCTCCTGCCCGTGTTCCTGCCCGCCCGCCGACTGCCTGCCTCCTTCCTTCCTTCCTTCCTCCCTTGCCCCCTTCCTTGATTGTTTCCTACACTCTTTCCTTGTATTAATCGAGTCCTACCTTCGTTTTCCTTTCCTCTCTTTCTTGCTTCTTTCCTTCCTTCTTTCCTTCCTCCCTTGCGCCCTTCCTTCCTTGTTTCCTACACTCTTTCCTTGTATGAATCGAGTCCTACCTTCGTTTTCCTTTCCTCCCTTCCTTACTTCCTTCCTTCCCTCCTTCCTTCCTTGCATGATTAGAGATCCACCTTTGTTTTCTCTTCCTCTCTTCCTTACTTTCTTCCTTCCTTCCCTCCTTCCTTCCTTCCTTGCATGATTAGAGATCCACCTTTGTTTTCCCTTCCTCTCTTCCTTACTTTCTTCCTTCCTTCCCTCCTTCCTTCCTTCCTTGCATGATTAGAGATCCACCTTTGTTTTCCTTTCCTCTCTTCCTTACTTCCTTCCTTCCCTCCTTCCTTGCATGATTAGAGCTTCACCTTCGTTTTCCTTTCCTTCCTTTGTTCCTTCCTTCCTTCCTTCCTTCCTTGTACAAATGGAGTCTTACCCTCGTTTTTCCTTCCTTTTTCCTTCTTCCTTCCGCCATTCCCTCCTCGCAATGGACCTTCGCTTTTTCTTTCCTCCTTTCTTCCTTTCTCTCCTTGCACTATATTTCTACATTCCTCCGTTTCCTCTGTCAGTCATATTCTGTTTCCTTTCTTCCGGCCTCCTCTTCCTCCTCCTCCTCCTCCTCCTCCAATTCTTTTTACCTGTTTTCATCCTCCCTCCTCCTACAGTCTCTTTCCTCGTTCTCTTCTTTCTCTTCTTTATCTCCCTCCTTCTCTTTCATTTCTCTTCTCCTTTTCTTACTCCCAGCTTCTCCTTGCTTTCATCTTTCTATCTCCCCCCGGTCTTGTCATTTCCTTCCTTCCTCCTGTCTTCAATACCTTTCCTCCCCTTTATAATCTCTTCAATATCCCGTCTCTCTTCAGTCTTTCTTCCTCTTACCTTTTTCCTTCCTCTCTCCTTCCTTACTCTCTTTATTTTGCTTTCACCTTTCCTTCTCCTTCTCCTTCTCTTCTCCCTTCCGCTGCTTTTCCTCCCCTTTTCTAGTCTTTCTCTATATTTCTCTTTTCCTTTCTTTCACTTTCCTTTCATTTATCTCTCACTTATCACCTTTTGTCCTTTCTCTACCTTTCTCTCCTTACTTCTCTTTTATCTTTCTTTCATTTCTACTTTCTCTCCTTTTTTCCCTTTCTCTCCTTTTTCCATTCTTCCATCTTTCTTATTTCCTTTCTATCCCTCTCTCGCTCTCTTTCTTTCTTTCCCAGTCACCTTCTTCTACCTCCCCCCGCACCCATTCCCTCCTCTTCCTTATTTTCTCTCCTCTCTCCCTCTCTCATTTTCTTTCTGTCCCTTTCTCCTTCAATTCTATCTTCCCCCGTCTTTATCTCTTACTTCTTCCCCTCTTCTCCTTCCCCTTCCTTATGTCCCCCTCTCTCCCTTTCTCTTGCTCTCTTTCTCTCCCTTCTCTTCTTCATTTTTTTCTTTCCTCGTCTCTTCCTCTCCTTCCCTTTCTTATTTCCCCTCTCCCTCTCTCGTTCCTTCCTGCTCTCTTTCTCCTTCAGTTCTTTCTTTCCCAGCTCCCCTCTGCCCCCCTGTGCCCCCTCCCCCACTTAGTGCCTGGCCCGGAGCGTTCAGTGTCTTGGGGGACTAAGTACAAAGTTGGCCTCGCTTATATTTGCAAATAGAGAAATATTTCCTCACAATAAGAAGGGACGGCGGGGAAAGTTGCGTGCCTTCATCTTACTAAACGTGTGTGTGTGTGTGTGTGTGTGTGTGTGTGTGTGTGTTCCGGGGAGGGAGGGAGAGGAAGAAA